>NW_026131664.1:0-46938 GCF_903995435.1 Acomys russatus
TAGAAGTAGGATAGCGTAGGCGGAATAGGAAAATATCACTCTGGTTTGTGTGAGGCGGTGTGTTTAGGGGGTTAGCTGGTGTATAATTATCTGGGTCGCCTAAAATATCTGGGGCGAAATAATAAACAATAGAGTAGAAATACTACATGAGTAGGGCCCTAGGAAGTCTTTTATAGTGTGTACGGATGAATGGAATTTTGTCTCTCAGAGTTGATTCCGGTGGGGTTTGGATCCGTTTCGTGGAGAAAACGTAGGTGGACTATGCTAGGGCTGCATGTGAATGGGAGGATAAAATGGAATGACGAAGAAGCGAGTAAGATGTGGCTTTGTCTACTGAGAACCCCCCTCAGATTCATTTACTAAATTAGTACCGATTTAGGGAACTGCTGAGAGAAGGTAGGAATAACTTGGCTCCTCAAGGATATTTTGTCCTCGGGAACGCACATATCCTATAAATGCAGTTGCTATTACGGCGAACAGTAGAATAATGCCAATATTTCAGGTTTCTGTAAAGGGTAGGATCCGTAGTAGATTCTCGTCTACGTGTTAAATAGGCACATGAAGAATATTGAGGCTTCCGTTTGCATGAATATCGAATCAATTCAACCGTAGTTTACATCTCGGCAGATGAGTTACAGATGAAAACTCTGTGTGGTATCAGAGGTGTAGTGTATTGCTAGAAATAGTCCTGTGATCATTTGTACTACTAGACGAGACTCCTAGAAGGACCCAAAGTTTCATCATGATGAGATATTGGATGGTGCGGGTAGGTCAATAAATGCGTGATTA
This sequence comes from Acomys russatus, assembly GCF_903995435.1. Taxonomy (NCBI): domain Eukaryota; kingdom Metazoa; phylum Chordata; class Mammalia; order Rodentia; family Muridae; genus Acomys; species Acomys russatus. The sequence goes on from NW_026131664.1 coordinate 790, forward strand.
ATGATTTTTAGTAGTGGGTGTGATTTTCGTTGTTTTTTCATTAGTGTTCCTATAGTTGAGTTACAACGATGATTTTTCATGTCATTGGCCATGTTAATGCTATGTAGGAATAATGGCTAATTACATTTATATTTAAGTTCTGATTTTAATGGGTTGTTAGGTTGGCGTTGAAACCTCTCCATTTATGGGGGACTGGTTTTAATTTAAGTGGTGTGTGGTTGTTTTTGGTGTTGGGTATTGGGGGTCTTTTTTGGTTGATTGTGTTTTTGATTATTTGGTGGTATTTAGTTGTTTTTGGGTATACAGCTGCTATGGCTATGGAAGAGTATCCAGAAGACTTGAGGTTCTAATTGATTATTATAAGCGTGTGATTTTAGGGTTTTTGTAGATTGGTCTGTTGTTTATGCTGTTAGTTTTATATAATGTTGATGTGGGGGTGGAGGTTTATGATATAGAAGTGGGCTTTGGGTTTTATGAGGTGGATGATCTAGGAACTTATGGGGAAGGTGGGGTGGATTGCAGCTATAATATAGTTGTGCTAGTTGTTAATGATTTGTGGCTGGTTGATCTTTATTTATTGGAGTGTTATTATTATTGGATTACTCGAGATAATTTAGGCGTGAGGGTAATATTACTAGGATTAGTGACACTAGGAATGGAGGAAGTACAATTTTGACTAGGCCTTTTGTTTTGACACTGTTTTGTTTAAGGTATGTGTAGTTGATGTGGATTTGGAATGGCAGATTCTAATCAGGTCTGGTCTAGGGTGATTGGTGGAAATTTTATGCTTGAGTCTGTATTTTTATGGGGATAAGTCGGTGGTGATAAGGGGAAGTATCCTAGTAGGGTCGAGAATATAGAGTAGGTGAGTTTTTATTAGAAATTAAGTTCAGGGTAAAATTGTTAAGTTCTAGGGAAACTAAAAATCCTAGGATTGTAATGAATAGAGCTGCTATTTTTAGCTGTCAGGGTATAGTTATGACTTGAGTGTTTATTGGTGGAATATTATGTGAGATAATGAATCCTGCGAAGATACTTCCTAGTGCCAGTCGTTTAATAGGATTAATAAGTTTTGGGTTATTTTCGTTTATTACGATTAGAGGGTTATACCGTGGTTTTGTTATTGTGACGAAATAAATAATTCGTATGCTGTAAGCGGCTGTTAGGGAGGTTGCAATTAGTGTAATTAGAAGGGCTCAGGCGTTGGTATTTGACGTGTTGATAGACTCGATAATAAGGTCTTTAGAGTAAAATCCTGTGAGAAATGGTATGCCGGTTAAAGCTAGGCTTCCAATGGTTAAGCAGGATGAGGTGAAAGGAAGAGTAGAGATTGTATTTCCTATTTTTCGGATATCTTGTTCATCGTTTAGATTGTGGATAATAGAGCCAGAGCACATAAATAGTATGGCTTTAAAGAAAGCGTGCATGCAAATGTGGAGAAAAGCTAGGTATGGTTGATTAATTCCTAGGGTTACTATTATGAGACCTAGTTGGCTGGATGTGGAGAATGCTACAATTTTTTTAATATCATTTTGGGTTAGTGCGCAGATTGCTGTAAATAGGGTGGTGATTGATCCTAGGCATAGTATAAGGGTTAGCATGGTATTATTATTTGAGGTAAGGGGGGAGAATCGAATTATTAGGAAAATTCCTGCTACTACTATTGTACTTGAGTGAAGTAGGGCTGATACAGGAGTTGGTCCTTCTATGGCTGAGGGAAGTCATGGGTGGAGACCGAATTGAGCTGATTTTCCGGTTGCTGCTAGTAGAAGTCCTAGAAGGGGAATAATACTGTAGTTGTCATGTATGAAGATTTGTTGAATGTCTCAGGAGTTAGAGTTAAGACAGAATCATGTTATTGCTAGAATAAATCCGATATCGCCGATGCGGTTATACAGGATAGCTTGTAGTGCTGCAGTGTTTGCGTCGGTTCGGCCATATCATCAGCCGATAAGTAGGAATGATATGATACCTACGCCTTCTCATCCAATGAATAGTTGAAATAGGTTATTAGCGGAGGTTAAGATAATTATTGTGATTAAGAATATAAGTAGATATTTAATGAATCGGTTTAGATGGGGGTCTGAGTGTATATATCAGGAGGAGAACTCTATAATAGATCATGTTACAAAGAGAGCTACGGATAAAAAGAGGGTGGAGAAGAAGTCAATTTTAAAGTTGACTGATAGGTTGATAGTGTTAATAGTTATTCAGTGCCAGCTAGAGATCATTGACTCAATGTTGTAGTGGAGTAGGATAATTAGGGGCATTAGACTAATTAAGAATGCATGTTTAATACACGAGGTTACATAGTTAGGGAAGTTGATATATTTTGTTAAATGTGTTAGAGATAGTAGAGTTGGTAGTGTAAGGGTTAAAAGAGTTAGGAGAGTTAAGGGGGCAATAAAATTAATTACTTTTATTTGGAGTTGCACCAAGTTTTTGGTTCCTAAGACCAATGGATTTCTACTATCCTATAAAAGTAAGAAAGCCATATGTTTAAATATGGTTACATGAATTAGCAGTTCTTGTTTTCTTCTTGGTAGACAAGAAGGGTTTGGGTCTTCTATTGTTAGATTCACAGTCTAAGGTTTTTTAAACTATGTCTACATATGTTTCCTAAAATTAGTTGAGTTTAATGGTTAGAAGAATTAATGGTGTAATATGTAGAGATATCAGGGTGAGTTCTCGAGTATGTGATGGTTGGAGGTTTATGATATGGTAATTAAGTTTTCCTCGCTGGGTCATGATAATTATGTAGAGTGAATATAAGGCTGTGATAATGATATTGACTCCTACAAGAATTATGATAGGTTAGATCAGGAGAACAATGACATAGTAATTAGTAATTCTCCAATGAGTTTAATTGAGGGAGGTAGGGCTAGATTCCAGGCTTGCTAGGATTCATCATACTGCCATAAGTGGGAAGATTGCTTGGAGGCTTCGAGCTAGTACTATAGTTCGACTGTGGGTTCGTTCGTAGTTTGAGTTTGCTAGGCAGAATATGAGTGATGAGGTTAATCCGTGGGCGATTATAAGGACTATAGCTCCTATAAACTTCATGGTTGTTTGAATTATAATTGATGCGATTACTAGTGCTATGTGGCTGACTGAGGAGTAGGCAATTAGAGATTTTAAGTCTGTTGTCGTAAGCAGATTGAGCTGGTTATGATTATTCCTCATAAGGACAGGATGATAAGTGGGTATGATATGGATTTTGTTGTGGGATCTAGTATGATGGAGATACGTATCATGCCATAGCCTCCTAGTTTTAGTAAGATGGCTGCCAGTACCATAGATCCTGCGATAGGGGCCTCTACGTGGGCTTTGGGAAGTCAGAGGTGAACGCCGTATAGTGGTATTTTAATTAGGAATGCTAATATGCATGCTAGTCATAAAATGTTACTTGATCATGTAGTATGAAGGGTTTGGCTGTTAAGTGTCAGGATTATGAGATTTAGAGTTCCTATTGAGTTGTAGATTACAATTAGGGCAATAAGGAGTGGGATAGAGCCTACTAGAGTATAAAAAAGAAAGTATAATCCTGCGTTTAGACGTTCTGTTTGATTTCCCCATCGTGTAATAATAATAAGTGTTGGGATTAGTGTAGCTTCAAATATAATATAGAATATAATTATTTCGGTTGCAGAAAATGTGATAATCAAAAAGATTTGTAGGAGACTAAGTATAGAGATAAATAGTTTTTTGTGTTCTGTTTTTTCCCCCTTTATGTGATTTTGGCTGGCCATAAGTATTAGGGGTAGAAGTCAGGTTGTTAAAATGATTAGGGGGGTTGAGATATGATCAGAGAATAGGGAGGTGGAAAAGGTATAATAGTCTTCGCTTTGTCATAAGAGGATGAGGCTTAGTAAGCTGATTATAAAGCTGTGAGATGTCACATTAATTCACATGAATTTGTTTTTTGATAATCAGGTTAGAGGGAGAAGTATAGTTGAGGCTATGATAATTTTTAGCATTGTAGGACATTTAGGTTTTGCACATAGTCTGTTCCGTATGTATTTGAGATTTTTACTAGTAGGGCTAATCCCACAGCTGCTTCACATGCTGCAAATACTAAGATAATAATTGGGGTTGGAAAAAAGGTTATTGAGTTGGTATTTAGGGAAGAGATGCATGTTAGTATGAATAAAGAGAGTATTATTCCTTCCAGGCATAGAAGTGTAGATATAAGGTGTGATCGGAATATTAGGGTGCCTAGAAGTGATAGGGAGAAAGCTAGGGTTAGATTGATATAGGTAGGGGACACTTGGTAATTATGGTCAGGCCATAATCTAATGAGTCGAAATCATTAATTTTAGTTAAACTAATTACCACTTATTCTGTTCATTCTAGTCCTTTTTGTGTCCATTCGTAGGCTAACCCTAAAGAGAGGATTGAGACTAGGAGGAATGCGTATAGGATTATGTGAAAGATGTCAGGGGTTTGTAAGGCTCATGGGATTGGCAGTAGTAGTGCAATTTCTAGATCAAATAGGAGGAATGTAATGGCTACAAGGAAAAATTTTATAGAAAAAGGAAGTCGGGCTGAGTCTATGGGGTCAAAGCCGCATTCGTAGGGGTTTGCTTTTTCTGTGTAGACGTTAGTTAGGGGAATTCAGAAGGCTACTGTAATTAGGAGGAGTGATAGGGTAATGTTAACAATGATGGCTAGAAGTATATTAATTACTTTCTTCTAGTTTTTTCTAGATCTAACTGATTGGAAGTCAGTTGTACTTGTTATACTAAGAAAGTATGAGCCTCATCAGTAGATTGATACGTACAAGAACAGTCAAACTACATCTACGAAGTGTCAGTATCATGCTGCGGCTTCAAAGCCAAAGTGATGTTTTGATGTGAAGTGAAACTTAATTTGTCGTAGCAGGCAGATAATTAGAAAGGTTGTGCCGATAATTACATGTAGTCCGTGGAATCCTGTTGCTATAAAGAATGTAGACCCGTAGACTCCATCTGAGATAGAAAAGGGAGTTTCAAAGTATTCTGAGGCCTGTAGGACAGTAAAGTAAATGCCTAGTATAATTGTAATAAATATAGCTTGATTTATGTGTGTTCGTTTTCCTTCTATTAAACTATGGTGGGCTCATGTAATTGATACTCCTGAGGCTAGTAAGACGGATGTGTTAAGGAGGGGGACTTCTAGAGGGTTTAAGGGTATAATTCCTGCAGGTGGTCAGAATCCCCCTAAATCATGTGTTGGGACTAGGCTTGAGTGGTAGAAAGCTCAAAAAAACCCGGCAAAAAAGAAAATTTCTGAAATAATAAATAGAACTATGCCATAACGTAGACCTTTCTGTACAATAGGAGTGTGGTGGCCTTGGAAGGTTCCCTCACGAATTACGTCTCGTCACCATTGAATTATTGTTAGGATATTCACCAATAGGCCTGTTAGTAGTAGAATTGTAGAGCTATGATGAAATCATATTACTAAGCCAGATGTTAGGAGAAGAGCGGATAAGGCCCCTGTTAGTGGTCATGGGCTGGGGTTGACCATGTGGAAGGCGTGAGTTTGGTGGTTCATTATGTGTTATCGTGTAAATAGAGGCTTACTAATAGAGTGAATACATAGGCTTGGATAAGGGCTACAGCAAATTCTAACACGGTTAGGAGTAGGAGAATGATGAATGTGATTATGGCAGTGGGAGGGCTGATATTTATTAGTACTAGTGTGGCTCCTCCGATTAGGTGTATGAGTAGGTGGCCGGCAGTAATGTTGGCTGTAAGTCGAACTGCTAGGGCCATAGGTTGAATAAATAGGCTGATTGTTTCAATAATAATTAGCATAGGAATAAGTGTAATAGGTGTTCCTTGAGGTAAAAAGTGAGCTAATGAGTCTTTTAGCTTATGGCGAAATCCTATGATTACTGCTCCTGCTCACAGAGGAATAGCTATTCCTAGGTTCATAGAGAGTTGGGTAGTTGGTGTGAATGTATGGGGGAGAAGGCCTAGTAGATTAGTTGAACCGATAAATATGATTAGGGAGATGATTATTAAGGATCAGGTTCGTCCTTTTGGTGTGTGGATTAGTATTATTTGTTTTGTAATTAATTTAACTAATCATTGTTGGAGTGAAATAAGGCGATTATTTAGTAGGCGTTTTGAATTGGGGAAAAGTATGGAGGGGAATATGATAATAATAATAACTACAGGTAGTCCTATTAGTGTAGGGGTAATGAAAGAGGAGAATAGATTTTCGTTCATTTTATTTCTCAAGGGTTTTCAGTTTTTAGTGGTTTTAGTGTTTTAGGTGAGGGGTTAGAAAAGTAAGTAATGTCTGAGAATTTTAGTTGAAACAGGATAAAAAGTGTAATGGTTGATGAGAGGACAGTGGTAAATCATGTTGATGTATCTAGTTGGGGCATTTCACTGTGGAGACTTTTATCTCTAATTTTAACTTAAAAGGTTAATGCTCTTAGCTTCGCAGTGATTAAATTATGGAAGCTGATCAGTCCTCGAAGTGTTTTAGTGGTACTATTTCAAGTACAATTGGTATAAAGCTGTGATTAGACCCACAAATTTCTGAGCATTGTCCGTAGAATAGGCCTGGGCGATTGGATGATACTGTGGCTTGATTTAGGCGTCCGGGGATAGCGTCCGTTTTCAATCCTAGTGAGGGTACGGCTCATGAGTGTAGGACGTCTTCAGATGAGATTAGCATGCGAATAGGAAGATCCATGGGTAGTACTACTCGATTGTCAACTTCTAGCAGGCGAAGATCTCCTGGTTTTAGGTCATCTGTGGGGACTATATAGGAGTCAAAACACAGGTCTTCATAATCAGTATATTCATAGCTTCAATACCATTGGTGGCCTATCGTTTTGACAGTTAAGACGGGGTTATTAATTTCATCTATTATGTAAAGAATTCGTAGGGATGGTAATGCAATGAGTACTAAGATTGCAGCTGGTAGAATAGTTCAAATTGTTTCTACTTCTTGAGCATCTATAGTGCTAGTGTGGGTTATTTTTGTAGATAGTATAGATGAAATAATATAAAGTACTAGAGAGCTAATAAGGAAAACAATTATAAGTGTATGGTCATGAAAGGCTATGAGTTCTTCTATGATTGGGGATGTTGCATCTTGAAGTCCTAGTTGAAGTGGGTAGGCCATATAAGATATACAGAGTCTAATCTGTGATTTAACTTTGACAAAGTTATGTAATGTGTTTACTAATATCTTATTAAGAAAGACATAGAGGTTATGAGGTTGGCTTGAAACCAATTTTAGGGGGTTCGAATCCTTCCTTTCTTATTTCACCTTAACGTAAGTGGGTTCTTCGAATGTATGATAAGGTGGAGGACATCCATGAAGTCATTCTAGGTTAGTAGATGTGTGAGGGACTGATATAATTTCACGTTTTGAGGCAAAAGCTTCTCAGATTATGAAAATTATGATAATAACGGCTGTTAGGGAGATAAAGGAGCCCATGGAGGACACTATATTTCAAGTTGTATAGGCATCAGGGTAGTCCGAGTATCGTCGAGGTATGCCTGATAGACCTAGGAAATGTTGAGGGAAAAAGGTTATGTTAACTCCCACGAATATTACAATAAAGTGGGCTTTTGCTCACATATCATTAAGGGAGTAGCCTGAGAATAGGGGGAATCAATGAACGAATCCTGCTATAATAGCAAATACGGCTCCTATAGATAGGACGTAGTGAAAGTGGGCTACTACATAGTATGTGTCATGTAGGACGATATCAAGTGAAGAGTTTGACAGGACAATTCCGGTTAACCCCCCAACAGTAAAAAGAAAGATAAAACCAAGGGCTCATAGTATGGCTGGTGATCATTTAACATCGCCTCCATGGAGGGTAGCTAGTCAGCTAAATACTTTTACCCCTGTAGGGATAGCGATAATTATAGTTGCTGATGTAAAGTAGGCTCGGGTATCTACGTCTAGGCCTACTGTGAATATATGATGTGCTCATACAATGAATCCTAGGAATCCGATAGATATTATGGCTCAGACTATACCTATGTAACCAAAGGGTTCTTTTTTACCTGAGTAGTACGTAACGATATGCGAGATAATACCGAATCCTGGGAGAATTAGGATATATACTTCTGGGTGACCAAAGAATCAGAATAAGTGTTGGTAGAGGATAGGGTCACCCCCTCCGGCAGGGTCAAAGAAGGTTGTATTAAGATTACGGTCTGTTAGAAGCATGGTAATACCGGCTGCTAAAACTGGAAGGGATAGAAGGAGGAGTACAGCTGTGATTAGGACTGATCAGACGAATAGGGGGGTTTGATATTGTGTTATAGCAGGGGGTTTTATATTAATAATTGTGGTAATAAAGTTGATTGCCCCCAAGATGGACGACACTCCAGCTAGGTGAAGAGAGAAGATGGCTAGATCTACAGATGCTCCGGCGTGTGCCAGATTTCCTGCTAGAGGGGGGTAAACTGTTCATCCTGTTCCAGCCCCAGCCTCAACTATTGATGATGCTAAGAGTAGAAGGAATGAAGGGGGCAGAAGTCAGAAACTCATATTATTTATTCGAGGGAAAGCTATATCAGGTGCTCCGATTATAAGAGGTACTAATCAGTTTCCAAAACCTCCAATTATTATGGGTATTACTATAAAGAAAATTATAACGAATGCGTGAGCAGTTACGATTACGTTGTAAATTTGATCGTCTCCTAGTAGGGCCCCTGGTTGGCCTAGTTCAGCTCGGATAAGGATGCTGAGGGCTGTGCCAACTATTCCTGCTCAAGCCCCGAAGATCAGGTACAGAGTACCGATGTCTTTATGGTTTGTTGAAAAGAGTCAACGGTTGATGAACATAGGTAAGGTGGCCGAGTAGGTATTAGACTGTAAATCTAAAGACAGAGGTTTATCCCTCTTCTTACCAAGCCTTAGAGTGAGTATTCACGTCGAATTGCAAATTCGGAGGAGTAGGATATTTTCCCTACTGAGGCTTCTCCCGCCTTTTTTTTTCTTTAGGCGGGAGAAGTAGGTTGAAGCCAGAAATAGGGTGTTTAGCTGTTAACTAAGATTTTGCAGGTTGAAGTCCTGCCAACCTAGTTGAGGATTTAGCTTAATTAAAGTAAGTGATTTGCATTCATTTGATGTAGGGAGTAATCCTACAATCCTTATCAGAAGTTAAACTTAGCGTTTTCTTAGGGCTTTGAAGGCTCTTGGACTGGAATATCCTAAACTTCTTATATGGTAAGTAGTGGTGTTATGGGTATGGCTATGGTGCTTAAGATTGTTAGAGAGGGTAGTAAGGGCGAGATTTTAGATTTTAGTTGTTGGGGGATAAGTTTTGAGTTATTATTAGTAGGAAAGATAGTGAGGGAGGTTGAGTAGATAAGGCGTGTGTAGAAGAATAGATTTAGTAGTGCTATTAGAGCAATTAGGCTAGCCATGGGGATGCTATTGTTTTTTAGTAGTTCGTTGATGATAAGTCATTTAGGTATAAATCCTGAGAGAGGAGGAAGCCCTCCTAGGGATAGTAGGATGGAGGCTACTAGTGGTGTTATTATAGGATATTTATTTCATGATAGAGATATGGAGTTAATTGTTGTGTGGGAGGATGATATTAGAATTAGGAATATTGAAGTTGTTATTAGGATATAGATAATGAGGTTTATGAGGGTAAGGAGTGGGTTGTAGGGTAGGATGGCTACTATTCATCCTATGTGGGCGATTGATGAGTATGCTATGATTTTTCGTATTTGAGTTTGATTTAGTCCTCCTCATGCCCCTATAAATACTGAGATTATTGAGATGGGGGTTGTAAGGTTAGGGTCTAGTAGTTCATGAATTTGATAGAGGATGGATAGAGGAGCGATTTTTTGTCATGTTAGCAGGATTAAGCCTGAATTTAGTGGAGCCCCCTGAGTTACTTCTGGGAGTCATGTATGGAAGGGTGCTAGACCTAGTTTTATTATTAGTGCAATAAAGATTGTAATTATGATGAATTTATTAGTTTGTGGGTGTAAGCTTCAGGATCCTAGTTGAATAAGGTTTATAGTGATGGCTATTAGTATAATTATTGAAGCTGTAGCTTGTGTTAGGAAATATTTTGTGGCAGCTTCAGTTGATCGTGGTAGTTTTTTGTACATGAGAAGGGGGATTATAGCTAGTAGGCTTATTTCTAATCCAACTCATATGAGAAGGAAATTTGAGCTTAATATTGTTACGATTGGTCCTAGTAGAATAGTTAGGTAGACTATTATAAGAGTTAGAGGATTAATTAGTATGGGAGGGATTTAAACCAACATTTTCGGGGTATGGGCCCGATAGCTTTATTAGCTGACCTTACTTTATTAGGATGGGGTGTATAGGTAGCACGTAGAATTTTGATTTCTTAAGTACAGGTTCGATTCCTGTTGTCCTAGAAATAAAAGGATTATGACCTTTATTATTTACTCTATCAAAGTAACTCTTTTGTCAGACATATTTCTAAGTGTAGGGGGGGATACTTGAGAGAAAGATTGGTAGTGAGATATATCACATGCAGAGTGCTAGTGTAAGGGGTAAAAAGTTTTTTCATAGGAGATGTATTAGATGATCATATCGAAATCGAGGGTACGAGGCTCGAATTCATAGGAATAGGGAGGTTAGGGCTAGGGTTTTTATTATGAAGTCTATAGTAAATATTTCTGGGTGGCTGTTGTGTATAGGGGCTATGAATAGGATAGTTGATAAGGCATTTATTAGAATGATGTTAGTATATTCTGCTATGAAAAATAGGGCGAAGGGACCTGCGGAGTATTCTACGTTGAATCCTGATACTAGTTCGGACTCCCCCTCAGTTAGGTCGAATGGAGCTCGATTAGTTTCTGCTAGTGTAGAGATGTATCATATTATAGCTAAGGGTCAAGTTGGAATAATTAGTCATATGTGTTCTTGAGTTATGATTAGGGTTTGGAGAGAGAAGGAGCCATTTATTAATAGTACTGATAGGATGATAATAGCTATTGTTACTTCATAGGAGATAGTCTGGGCTACTGCTCGAATAGCTCCGAATAAGGAGTATTTGGAGTTTGATGCTCACCCTGATCATAGAATAGAATAAACTGAAAGGCTTGATAGTGCTAGAATAAACAATGTACTCAAATTTATGTTGGCTAGGGGATGAGGCATTGGTATGGGGATTCATAGGCTGAAAGCTAGGGTTAGAGATAAGGTGGGTGCAATAATAAATAGTACTACTGAGGTTGTAAGTGGTCGTAGAGGTTCTTTAATAAATAGTTTTATTGCATCTGCAAATGGTTGGAGAATTCCATAGGGTCCTACAATGTTGGGCCCCTTTCGTAGTTGTATATACCCTAAAATTTTTCGTTCGATTAGAGTTAAGAAGGCTATAGCGATTAAGACAGGGATGAGGAGTGTTATAATATTAATTAGAGGCACTATTAGGAAGAGGACTTGAACCTCTGAGGGTAAGGTTTTAAATCTTATGCAATTTCCTGGCTCTGCCACCCTAATTGCCTTGTCTCGGAAGGTTGTTTTACAGTGTGCAATTGAGATGGTCTCATTAGTTTTTTTAAAGCGCTTTTGTAAAGGAGGCTTTATTTCTCTTGTCCTTTCGTACTGGGAGAAATTGTAAATAGATAGAAACCGACCTGGATTACTCCGGTCTGAACTCAGATCACGTAGGACTTTAATCGTTGAACAAACGAACCATTAATAGCTTCTGCACCATTAGGATGTCCTGATCCAACATCGAGGTCGTAAACCCTAATTGTCGATATGAACTCTTGAATAGGATTGCGCTGTTATCCCTAGGGTAACTTGGTCCGTTGATCAATTATTTTGGATCAATTAAGCAGTTATTATACTTCGACTTGTATGTCTTGGTTAAATGTTTTCGGAGGCTTTTTTATTCTCCGAGGTCACCCCAACCTAAATAATAGTCTAAGAATTAGCTTGTGTTATTCCATTTGGTTAAGTAAAAGTGCTTGTGTTAGACTATATATTAAAGCTCCATAGGGTCTTCTCGTCTTATTTTTTTATGCCCGCCTCTTCACGGGGAGGTTAATTTCACTGATTGGAAATAAGAGACAGTTGAGCCCTCGTTTAGCCGTTCATACAAGTCCCTAATTAAGGAACAAGTGATTATGCTACCTTTGCACGGTCAGGATACCGCGGCCGTTGAACTTTAGTCACTGGGCAGGCAGTGCCTCTAATACTTATTATGCTAGAGGTGATGTTTTTGGTAAACAGGCGGGGCTCGGGTTTGCCGAGTTCCTTTTATTTCTTTTAATCTTTCCTTGTGGCATTCCTGTGTTGGGTTAACATGTTATTATTAGATATGTTTATTGGGGGAAAAACGTAGCTTATGTTAACTAACAATGGGCATCCGGGTTGTTATAAGTTTATGCCAGGAGAATTATATTCTTGTTACTCATGTTAACATTATTTCATCTATTGTATTATAGATTAGCCCAATTATTAATGATAGGAGTTCATTGTTATTTTAGGGATTAATGAGAGGATTAATGTTGAGCTTGAACGCTTTCTTAATTGATGGCTGCTTTTAAGCCAACTATGGTTTGTCCTCTAATTTTATTGACTCACTATGCAAGGTTGTTTCCTTTCCAAAAGAGCTGTCCCTCTTTTGGCTATGTTTTAAGTTTACATTTGTATTGGAGATTCTTTAGGTAAACTTAAAGTGGAACTAAAATTCCTTGTTGGGCAACCAGCTATCACCAAGCTCGATAGGCATTTCACCTCTACCTATGAATCGTCCCACTGTTTTGCCACACAGACGGGTTCACCCATAAGGTTGTTCTTAGGTAGCTCGTTTGGTTTCGGGTCTCCTAGCTTAGTCCTCTTAGCTAGGTTTGCACTAGTTAATTCATTATGCAAAAGGTACAAGGTTTAATCTTTACTTTTTTGTACTATTAATTTGTTCTTTCATCTTTCCCTTGCGGTACTGTTTCTATAGCTCCTAAGGTAATTTTCTTTCTCCAATACTAGTGTTAGATAAATGTTTTAGTTGTTCTGTAAGATTATTTATTGTAGATTTAGGTTAGGGCTAGTTTTAGTTCAAAGTGTCCATTGTGATGGATTCTTCTGGGTGTAGGCCAGATGCTTTTAGTTAAGCTACACTGTGATTATTCCAAGCACACTTTCCAGTATGCTTACCTTGTTACGACTTATCTCCTCTCGTAATCTAGTTGGTATTGTTTTATTTAATCATACCTGAAGATTAGTTTGAGGAGGGTGACGGGCGGTGTGTGCGCACTTCATTGCTCGATTCAATTAAGCTCTCTATTCTTAATTTACTACTAAATCCTCCTTTGTCCTTTAGTTTCATAAAGGGTTTCGTGTGTTCTTTTTAAGAAAATGTAGCCCATTACTTTCCACCTCATAGGCTACACCTTGACCTAACGTTTTTATGTTTGTACTCTTGCTTACTTTGGTACCTTTTTAGGGTTTGCTGAAGATGGCGGTATATAGGCTGAATTAGCAAGGGGTGGTGAGGTATAACGGGGTATATCGATTATAGAACAGGCTCCTCTAGATGGATATAAAGTACCGCCAAGTCCTTTGAGTTTTAAGCTATGGCTAGTAGTTCTCTGGCAAACAATTTTGTTATGAATTGTTTAAGTTTAGGGCTAAGCATAGTGGGGTATCTAATCCCAGTTTGGGCCTTAGCTATAGTGTTAAATTCTATTAGAATCACTTTCGTAGTTGTATTTATGACTAACAATGAATTTTCACATATAAGTTAGTTTTTAATTCTATTTGTTAAGGAGAAGTTACACTTTTTACGCCGAGGAATAATTAGTTTGGGTTAATCGTATGACCGCGGTGGCTGGCACGAAATTTACCAACCCTTAGAGGTATAACTAAGTCAAACTTTCGTTCATTGCTTAATTTTTATCACTGCTGTTTCCCGTGGGGGTGTGGCTAAGCAAGATGTCTTGAGCTATATGTATGTGCTTGATATCTTCTCCTTAGGTTAATTGTTTAGTTCTAAGGGGTTTTACACTGGTATGGGGAGTCTTGCATGTGTAATTTTACCTCCAACTAATTATAAGGCCAGGACCAAACCTATTGTGTTCATGGGGTTGAAAACCCGTCTAAGCATTTTCAGTGCTTTGCTTTGTATGTAAGCTACATTAACTCTTGTAAGGATTGAAAAGTTTTAAATTTTAGAGTTGAAATTAAGTAGTAGAAAATTTAGGGGTTATAGCTTCAGATACTAAAAATCAAGTTAAATTTTGTGTACCATTCGAATGGATGGAAAGATACCTTTTGTTTTAGGGGTTTGGCAAAAGGGGGGTAAGGGGGTTTGGTATGTGATGATTCCGTATAGTATTGATTGGTATGTCCCGAAACCATTAAACGAATGGGGTAGAGAACTCGTTAATGGGGATAAATGACCCTTGAATAGAATGTCCCATCGGACTTTGGGCTGAAATACAAGCCTTGACGGCTATGTTGAGGAAGGCACCCCGAAATAAAAAAATACCAAAGGCACGTGACTACAGTTATGTTGGTCCTGGGCTGATTAGACCCGAACCATCGTGATGTCTTATTTAAGGGGAACGAATGGGCGATGATCCATTTCTATGGCCCTGAAGAAAGAACCAGATGTCTGTTAAAGTTTCAGGTTAGCTACCCCCAAGTTTCATGGGCCCGGAGCGAGAAGAGTGGCAAAGGTGGGCGGGTTGTTGATTTCACGGAGGATGGTAGAAATATAGACCAACAGTGGAAGGGGATAGTCATATGGACAAGCAGAGTTATGACGTAATGGTGTATGTCTAATAACACAGGTATGTGAATTGAACATTAACTTATAGTATTTAATAATATCCATGGGGTTGATTATTTTATTTGATATGTCAGTGTAGTCTTATTACATTAATTTTATTTACGTGCTTATATGCTAGGGGTAAATAATTTAATGTAAAGTATACATATGATGTTATGGGTGGTATATAATTTTATGTACGGGAAAGTTCAAGAGGTAGTTTAAACAGAATATCAGCTTTGGGAGTTGATGGTGAAGACATAGTTTTCTCTCTTGATGCCCCAAGAAGATTAATTCTTCATTTCTGGTTTACAAGACCAGTGTAATGTGTTATACTATTAGGGCAAAGTTTTAGTATTTTGTTTTCGATTAGTCCTGAGATTGGTATTAGGATTAAAATAATAGAGAAGTAGCTGATTGAAGCTACTTGTCCAATGATAATGAAGGGGTGTTCTACTGGTTGTCCCCCAATTCAGGTTAGAATTAGAAGATTAGCTGTTAGTATTCAAAATAGGATTTGGCTAATTGGGCGGAACATAAGGCTTCGTTGTTTTGAGGTGTGCATGAGAGGTAGCAAGGCTAGGACAAGGATGGATAGTACTAAAGCTAACACTCCTCCTAGTTTATTGGGGATAGAACGTAGGATAGCGTAGGCGAATAGGAAATATCACTCTGGTTTGATGTGAGGAGGTGTGTTTAGGGGGTTAGCTGGTGTATAATTATCTGGGTCGCCTAAAATATCTGGGGAAAATAAAACAAGTAGGAGTAGAACTACTAACATGAGTAGGGCCCCTAGGAAGTCTTTTATAGTGTAGTACGGATGGAATGGAATTTTGTCTGCATCAGAGTTGATTCCGGTGGGGTTATTGGATCCAGTTTCGTGGAGAAAAAGTAGGTGGACTATAGCTAGGGCTGCAATGATGAATGGGAGGATAAAATGGAATGCGAAGAAGCGTGTAAGAGTGGCTTTGTCTACTGAGAACCCCCCTCAGATTCATTCTACTAAATTAGTACCGATGTAGGGAACTGCTGAGAGAAGGTTAGTAATAACTGTGGCTCCTCAGAAGGATATTTGTCCTCAGGGAAGCACATATCCTATAAATGCAGTTGCTATTACGGCGAACAGTAGAATAATGCCAATATTTCAGGTTTCTGTAAAGGTGTAGGATCCGTAGTAGATTCCTCGTCCTACGTGTATAAATAGGCACATGAAGAATATTGAGGCTCCGTTTGCATGAAGATATCGAATCAATCAACCGTAGTTTACATCTCGGCAGATATGAGTTACAGATGAAAATGCTGTTGTGGTATCAGAGGTGTAGTGTATTGCTAGAAATAGTCCTGTGATAATTTGTACTACTAGACAGACTCCTAGAAGGGACCCAAAGTTTCATCATGATGAGATATTGGATGGTGCGGGTAGGTCAATAAATGCGTGATTAATGATTTTTAGTAGTGGGTGTGATTTTCGTATGTTTTTCATTAGTGTTCCTATAGTTGAGTTACAACGATGATTTTTCATGTCATTGGCCATAGTTAAGTGCTATGTAGGAATAATGGCTAATTACATTTATATTTTAAGTTCTGTATTTTTAATGGGTTGCTTAGGGTTGGCGTTGAAACCTTCTCCTATTTATGGGGGACTGGTTTTAATTTTAAGTGGGTGTGTAGGTTGTTTTATGGTGTTGGGTATTGGGGGTTCTTTTTTAGGTTTGATTGTGTTTTTGATTTATTTGGGTGGTATGTTAGTTGTTTTTGGGTATACAGCTGCTATGGCTATGGAAGAGTATCCAGAGACTTGAGGTTCTAATTGATTATTTATAAGCGTGTTGATTTTAGGGTTTATTGTAGAGTTGTCTGTTGTTTATGCTGTTAGTTATTATAATAATGTTGATGTGGGGGTGGAGGTTTATGATATAGATAGTTGGGCTGTTTATGAGGTGGATGATCTAGGAATTATGGGAGAAGGTGGGGTAGGAGTTGCAGCTATATATAGTTGTGCTAGTTGATTAATGATTGTGGCTGGGTGATCTTTATTTATTGGAGTGTTTATTATTATTGAGATTACTCGAGATAATTAGGCGTGAGGAGTAATATTACTAGGATTAGTGACACTAGGAATGAGAGGAAGTAAATTTTGACTAGGCCTTTTTGATTTGACACTAGTTTTGATATTAAGGTATGTGTAGTTGATGTGGATTTAGGAATGGCAGATTCTAATCAGGTCTGGTCTAGGGTGATTGTGGAAATTTTTATGCTTGAGTCTAGTATTTTTATGGGGATAAGTCGGTGAGTGATAAGGGGGAAGTATCCTAGTAGGGTCGAGAATATAGAGTAAGGTGAGTTTTTATTAGAAATTAAGTTCAGGGTAAAATTGTTAAGTTCTAGGGAAACTAAAAATCCTAGGATTGTAATGAATAGAGCTGCTATTTTTAGCTGTCAGGGTATAGTTATGACTTGAGTGTTTATTGGTGGAATATTATGTGAGATAATGAATCCTGCGAAGATACTTCCTAGTGCCAGTCGTTTAATAGGATTAATAAGTTTTGGGTTATTTTCGTTTATTACGATTAGAGGGTTATACCGTGGTTTTGTTATTGTGACGAAATAAATAATTCGTATGCTGTAAGCGGCTGTTAGGGAGGTTGCAATTAGTGTAATTAGAAGGGCTCAGGCGTTGGTATTTGACGTGTTGATAGACTCGATAATAAGGTCTTTAGAGTAAAATCCTGTGAGAAATGGTATGCCGGTTAAAGCTAGGCTTCCAATGGTTAAGCAGGATGAGGTGAAAGGAAGAGTAGAGATTGTATTTCCTATTTTTCGGATATCTTGTTCATCGTTTAGATTGTGGATAATAGAGCCAGAGCACATAAATAGTATGGCTTTAAAGAAAGCGTGCATGCAAATGTGGAGAAAAGCTAGGTATGGTTGATTAATTCCTAGGGTTACTATTATGAGACCTAGTTGGCTGGATGTGGAGAATGCTACAATTTTTTTAATATCATTTTGGGTTAGTGCGCAGATTGCTGTAAATAGGGTGGTGATTGATCCTAGGCATAGTATAAGGGTTAGCATGGTATTATTATTTGAGGTAAGGGGGGAGAATCGAATTATTAGGAAAATTCCTGCTACTACTATTGTACTTGAGTGAAGTAGGGCTGATACAGGAGTTGGTCCTTCTATGGCTGAGGGAAGTCATGGGTGGAGACCGAATTGAGCTGATTTTCCGGTTGCTGCTAGTAGAAGTCCTAGAAGGGGAATAATACTGTAGTTGTCATGTATGAAGATTTGTTGAATGTCTCAGGAGTTAGAGTTAAGACAGAATCATGTTATTGCTAGAATAAATCCGATATCGCCGATGCGGTTATACAGGATAGCTTGTAGTGCTGCAGTGTTTGCGTCGGTTCGGCCATATCATCAGCCGATAAGTAGGAATGATATGATACCTACGCCTTCTCATCCAATGAATAGTTGAAATAGGTTATTAGCGGAGGTTAAGATAATTATTGTGATTAAGAATATAAGTAGATATTTAATGAATCGGTTTAGATGGGGGTCTGAGTGTATATATCAGGAGGAGAACTCTATAATAGATCATGTTACAAAGAGAGCTACGGATAAAAAGAGGGTGGAGAAGAAGTCAATTTTAAAGTTGACTGATAGGTTGATAGTGTTAATAGTTATTCAGTGCCAGCTAGAGATCATTGACTCAATGTTGTAGTGGAGTAGGATAATTAGGGGCATTAGACTAATTAAGAATGCATGTTTAATACACGAGGTTACATAGTTAGGGAAGTTGATATATTTTGTTAAATGTGTTAGAGATAGTAGAGTTGGTAGTGTAAGGGTTAAAAGAGTTAGGAGAGTTAAGGGGGCAATAAAATTAATTACTTTTATTTGGAGTTGCACCAAGTTTTTGGTTCCTAAGACCAATGGATTTCTACTATCCTATAAAAGTAAGAAAGCCATATGTTTAAATATGGTTACATGAATTAGCAGTTCTTGTTTTCTTTCTTGGTAGACAAGAAGGGTTTGGGTCTTCTATTGTTAGATTCACAGTCTAAGGTTTTTTTAAACTATGTCTACATATGTTTCCTAAAATTAGTTGAGGTTTAATGGTTAGAAGAATTAATGGTGTAATATGTAGAGATATCAGGGTGAGTTCTCGAGTATGTGATGGTTGGAGGTTTATGATATGGTAATTAAGTTTTCCTCGCTGGGTCATGATAATTATGTAGAGTGAATATAAGGCTGTGATAATGATATTGACTCCTACAAGAATTATTGATAGGTTAGATCAGGAGAACAATGACATAGTAATTAGTAATTCTCCAATGAGGTTAATTGAGGGAGGTAGGGCTAGATTTGCCAGGCTTGCTAGGATTCATCATACTGCCATAAGTGGGAAGATTGCTTGGAGGCTTCGAGCTAGTACTATAGTTCGACTGTGGGTTCGTTCGTAGTTTGAGTTTGCTAGGCAGAATATGAGTGATGAGGTTAATCCGTGGGCGATTATAAGGACTATAGCTCCTATAAAACTTCATGGTGTTTGAATTATAATTGATGCGATTACTAGTGCTATGTGGCTGACTGAGGAGTAGGCAATTAGAGATTTTAAGTCTGTTTGTCGTAAGCAGATTGAGCTGGTTATGATTATTCCTCATAAGGACAGGATGATAAATGGGTATGATATGGATTTTGTTGTGGGATCTAGTATGATGGAGATACGTATCATGCCATAGCCTCCTAGTTTTAGTAAGATGGCTGCCAGTACCATAGATCCTGCGATAGGGGCCTCTACGTGGGCTTTGGGAAGTCAGAGGTGAACGCCGTATAGTGGTATTTTAATTAGGAATGCTAATATGCATGCTAGTCATAAAATGTTACTTGATCATGTAGTATGAAGGGTTTGGCTGTTAAGTGTCAGGATTATGAGATTTAGAGTTCCTATTGAGTTGTAGATTACAATTAGGGCAATAAGGAGTGGGATAGAGCCTACTAGAGTATAAAAAAGAAAGTATAATCCTGCGTTTAGACGTTCTGTTTGATTTCCCCATCGTGTAATAATAATAAGTGTTGGGATTAGTGTAGCTTCAAATATAATATAGAATATAATTATTTCGGTTGCAGAAAATGTGATAATCAAAAAGATTTGTAGGAGACTAAGTATAGAGATAAATAGTTTTTTGTGTTCTGTTTTTTCCCCCTTTATGTGATTTTGGCTGGCCATAAGTATTAGGGGTAGAAGTCAGGTTGTTAAAATGATTAGGGGGGTTGAGATATGATCAGAGAATAGGGAGGTGGAAAAGGTATAATAGTCTTCGCTTTGTCATAAGAGGATGAGGCTTAGTAAGCTGATTATAAAGCTGTGAGATGTCACATTAATTCACATGAATTTGTTTTTTGATAATCAGGTTAGAGGGAGAAGTATAGTTGAGGCTATGATAATTTTTAGCATTGTAGGACATTTAGGTTTTGCACATAGTCTGTTCCGTATGTATTTGAGATTTTTACTAGTAGGGCTAATCCCACAGCTGCTTCACATGCTGCAAATACTAAGATAATAATTGGGGTTGGAAAAAAGGTTATTGAGTTGGTATTTAGGGAAGAGATGCATGTTAGTATGAATAAAGAGAGTATTATTCCTTCCAGGCATAGAAGTGTAGATATAAGGTGTGATCGGAATATTAGGGTGCCTAGAAGTGATAGGGAGAAAGCTAGGGTTAGATTGATATAGGTAGGGGACACTTGGTAATTATGGTCAGGCCATAATCTAATGAGTCGAAATCATTAATTTTAGTTAAACTAATTACCACTTATTCTGTTCATTCTAGTCCTTTTTGTGTCCATTCGTAGGCTAACCCTAAAGAGAGGATTGAGACTAGGAGGAATGCGTATAGGATTATGTGAAAGATGTCAGGGGTTTGTAAGGCTCATGGGATTGGCAGTAGTAGTGCAATTTCTAGATCAAATAGGAGGAATGTAATGGCTACAAGGAAAAATTTTATAGAAAAAGGAAGTCGGGCTGAGTCTATGGGGTCAAAGCCGCATTCGTAGGGGTTTGCTTTTTCTGTGTAGACGTTAGTTAGGGGAATTCAGAAGGCTACTGTAATTAGGAGGAGTGATAGGGTAATGTTAACAATGATGGCTAGAAGTATATTAATTACTTTCTTCTAGTTTTTTCTAGATCTAACTGATTGGAAGTCAGTTGTACTTGTTATACTAAGAAAGTATGAGCCTCATCAGTAGATTGATACGTACAAGAACAGTCAAACTACATCTACGAAGTGTCAGTATCATGCTGCGGCTTCAAAGCCAAAGTGATGTTTTGATGTGAAGTGAAACTTAATTTGTCGTAGCAGGCAGATAATTAGAAAGGTTGTGCCGATAATTACATGTAGTCCGTGGAATCCTGTTGCTATAAAGAATGTAGACCCGTAGACTCCATCTGAGATAGAAAAGGGAGTTTCAAAGTATTCTGAGGCCTGTAGGACAGTAAAGTAAATGCCTAGTATAATTGTAATAAATATAGCTTGATTTATGTGTGTTCGTTTTCCTTCTATTAAACTATGGTGGGCTCATGTAATTGATACTCCTGAGGCTAGTAAGACGGATGTGTTAAGGAGGGGGACTTCTAGAGGGTTTAAGGGTATAATTCCTGCAGGTGGTCAGAATCCCCCTAAATCATGTGTTGGGACTAGGCTTGAGTGGTAGAAAGCTCAAAAAAACCCGGCAAAAAAGAAAATTTCTGAAATAATAAATAGAACTATGCCATAACGTAGACCTTTCTGTACAATAGGAGTGTGGTGGCCTTGGAAGGTTCCCTCACGAATTACGTCTCGTCACCATTGAATTATTGTTAGGATATTCACCAATAGGCCTGTTAGTAGTAGAATTGTAGAGCTATGATGAAATCATATTACTAAGCCAGATGTTAGGAGAAGAGCGGATAAGGCCCCTGTTAGTGGTCATGGGCTGGGGTTGACCATGTGGAAGGCGTGAGTTTGGTGGTTCATTATGTGTTATCGTGTAAATAGAGGCTTACTAATAGAGTGAATACATAGGCTTGGATAAGGGCTACAGCAAATTCTAACACGGTTAGGAGTAGGAGAATGATGAATGTGATTATGGCAGTGGGAGGGCTGATATTTATTAGTACTAGTGTGGCTCCTCCGATTAGGTGTATGAGTAGGTGGCCGGCAGTAATGTTGGCTGTAAGTCGAACTGCTAGGGCCATAGGTTGAATAAATAGGCTGATTGTTTCAATAATAATTAGCATAGGAATAAGTGTAATAGGTGTTCCTTGAGGTAAAAAGTGAGCTAATGAGTCTTTTAGCTTATGGCGAAATCCTATGATTACTGCTCCTGCTCACAGAGGAATAGCTATTCCTAGGTTCATAGAGAGTTGGGTAGTTGGTGTGAATGTATGGGGAGAAGGCCTAGTAGATTAGTTGAACCGATAAATATGATTAGGGAGATGATTATTAAGGATCAGGTTCGTCCTTTTGGTGTGTGGATTAGTATTATTTGTTTTGTAATTAATTTAACTAATCATTGTTGGAGTGAAATAAGGCGATTATTTAGTAGGCGTTTTGAATTGGGGAAAAGTATGGAGGGGAATATGATAATAATAATAACTACAGGTAGTCCTATTAGTGTAGGGGTAATGAAAGAGGAGAATAGATTTTCGTTCATTTTATTCTCAAGGGTTTTCAGTTTTTAGTGGTTTAGTGTTTTAGGTGAGGGGTTAGAAAAGTAAGTAATGTCTGAGAATTTTAGTTGAAACAGGATAAAAAGTGTAATGGTTGATGAGAGGACAGTGGTAAATCATGTTGATGTATCTAGTTGGGGCATTTCACTGTGGAGACTTTTATCTCTAATTTTAACTTAAAAGGTTAATGCTCTTAGCTTCGCAGTGATTAAATTATGGAAGCTGATCAGTCCTCGAAGTGTTTTAGTGGTACTATTTCAAGTACAATTGGTATAAAGCTGTGATTAGACCCACAAATTTCTGAGCATTGTCCGTAGAATAGGCCTGGGCGATTGGATGATACTGTGGCTTGATTTAGGCGTCCGGGGATAGCGTCCGTTTTCAATCCTAGTGAGGGTACGGCTCATGAGTGTAGGACGTCTTCAGATGAGATTAGCATGCGAATAGGAAGATCCATGGGTAGTACTACTCGATTGTCAACTTCTAGCAGGCGAAGATCTCCTGGTTTTAGGTCATCTGTGGGGACTATATAGGAGTCAAAACACAGGTCTTCATAATCAGTATATTCATAGCTTCAATACCATTGGTGGCCTATCGTTTTGACAGTTAAGACGGGGTTATTAATTTCATCTATTATGTAAAGAATTCGTAGGGATGGTAATGCAATGAGTACTAAGATTGCAGCTGGTAGAATAGTTCAAATTGTTTCTACTTCTTGAGCATCTATAGTGCTAGTGTGGGTTATTTTTGTAGATAGTATAGATGAAATAATATAAAGTACTAGAGAGCTAATAAGGAAAACAATTATAAGTGTATGGTCATGAAGGCTATGAGTTCTTCTATGATTGGGGATGTTGCATCTTGAAGTCCTAGTTGAAGTGGGTAGGCCATATAAGATATACAGAGTCTAATCTGTGATTTAACTTTGACAAAGTTATGTAATGTGTTTACTAATATCTTATTAAGAAAGACATAGAGGTTATGAGGTTGGCTTGAAACCAATTTTAGGGGGTTCGAATCCTTCCTTTCTTATTTCACCTTAACGTAAGTGGGTTCTTCGAATGTATGATAAGGTGGAGGACATCCATGAAGTCATTCTAGGTTAGTAGATGTGTGAGGGACTGATATAATTTCACGTTTTGAGGCAAAAGCTTCTCAGATTATGAAAATTATGATAATAACGGCTGTTAGGGAGATAAGGAGCCCATGGAGGACACTATATTTCAAGTTGTATAGGCATCAGGGTAGTCCGAGTATCGTCGAGGTATGCCTGATAGACCTAGGAAATGTTGAGGGAAAAAGGTTATGTTAACTCCCACGAATATTACAATAAAGTGGGCTTTTGCTCACATATCATTAAGGGAGTAGCCTGAGAATAGGGGGAATCAATGAACGAATCCTGCTATAATAGCAAATACGGCTCCTATAGATAGGACGTAGTGAAAGTGGGCTACTACATAGTATGTGTCATGTAGGACGATATCAAGTGAAGAGTTTGACAGGACAATTCCGGTTAACCCCCCAACAGTAAAAAGAAAGATAAAACCAAGGGCTCATAGTATGGCTGGTGATCATTTAACATCGCCTCCATGGAGGGTAGCTAGTCAGCTAAATACTTTTACCCTGTAGGGATAGCGATAATTATAGTTGCTGATGTAAAGTAGGCTCGGGTATCTACGTCTAGGCCTACTGTGAATATATGATGTGCTCATACAATGAATCCTAGGAATCCGATAGATATTATGGCTCAGACTATACCTATGTAACCAAAGGGTTCTTTTTTACCTGAGTAGTACGTAACGATATGCGAGATAATACCGAATCCTGGGAGAATTAGGATATATACTTCTGGGTGACCAAAGAATCAGAATAAGTGTTGGTAGAGGATAGGGTCACCCCCTCCGGCAGGGTCAAAGAAGGTTGTATTAAGATTACGGTCTGTTAGAAGCATGGTAATACCGGCTGCTAAAACTGGAAGGGATAGAAGGAGGAGTACAGCTGTGATTAGGACTGATCAGACGAATAGGGGGGTTTGATATTGTGTTATAGCAGGGGGTTTTATATTAATAATTGTGGTAATAAAGTTGATTGCCCCCAAGATGGACGACACTCCAGCTAGGTGAAGAGAGAAGATGGCTAGATCTACAGATGCTCCGGCGTGTGCCAGATTTCCTGCTAGAGGGGGGTAAACTGTTCATCCTGTTCCAGCCCCAGCCTCAACTATTGATGATGCTAAGAGTAGAAGGAATGAAGGGGGCAGAAGTCAGAAACTCATATTATTTATTCGAGGGAAAGCTATATCAGGTGCTCCGATTATAAGAGGTACTAATCAGTTTCCAAAACCTCCAATTATTATGGGTATTACTATAAAGAAAATTATAACGAATGCGTGAGCAGTTACGATTACGTTGTAAATTTGATCGTCTCCTAGTAGGGCCCCTGGTTGGCCTAGTTCAGCTCGGATAAGGATGCTGAGGGCTGTGCCAACTATTCCTGCTCAAGCCCCGAAGATCAGGTACAGAGTACCGATGTCTTTATGGTTTGTTGAAAAGAGTCAACGGTTGATGAACATAGGTAAGGTGGCCGAGTAGGTATTAGACTGTAAATCTAAAGACAGAGGTTTATCCCTCTTCTTACCAAGCCTTAGAGTGAGTATTCACGTCGAATTGCAAATTCGGAGGAGTAGGATATTTTCCCTACTGAGGCTTCTCCCGCCTTTTTTTTTCTTTAGGCGGGAGAAGTAGGTTGAAGCCAGAAATAGGGTGTTTAGCTGTTAACTAAGATTTTGCAGGTTGAAGTCCTGCCAACCTAGTTGAGGATTTAGCTTAATTAAAGTAAGTGATTTGCATTCATTTGATGTAGGGAGTAATCCTACAATCCTTATCAGAAGTTAAACTTAGCGTTTTCTTAGGGCTTTGAAGGCTCTTGGACTGGAATATCCTAAACTTCTTATATGGTAAGTAGTGGTGTTATGGGTATGGCTATGGTGCTTAAGATTGTTAGAGAGGGTAGTAAGGGCGAGATTTTAGATTTTAGTTGTTGGGGGATAAGTTTTGAGTTATTATTAGTAGGAAAGATAGTGAGGAGGTTGAGTAGATAAGGCGTGTGTAGAAGAATAGATTTAGTAGTGCTATTAGAGCAATTAGGCTAGCCATGGGGATGCTATTGTTTTTTAGTAGTTCGTTGATGAATAGTCATTTAGGTATAAATCCTGAGAGAGGAGGAAGCCCTCCTAGGGATAGTAGGATGGAGGCTACTAGTGGTGTTATTATAGGATATTTATTTCATGATAGAGATATGGAGTTAATTGTTGTGTGGAGGATGATATAGAATTAGGAATATTGAAGTTGTTATTAGGATATAGATAATGAGGTTTATGAGGGTAAGGAGTGGGTTGTAGGGTAGGATGGCTACTATTCATCCTATGTGGGGCGATTGATGAGTATGCTATGATTTTTCGTATTTGAGTTTGATTTAGTCCCCTCATGCCCCTATAAATACTGAGATTATTGAGATGGGGGTTGTAAGGTTAGGGTCTAGTAGTTCATGAATTTGATAGAGGATGGATAGAGGAGCGATTTTTTGTCATGTTAGCAGGATTAAGCCTGAATTTAGTGGAGCCCCCTGAGTTACTTCTGGAGTCATGTATGGAGGGTGCTAGACCTAGTTTTATTATTAGTGCATAAAGATTGTAATTATGATGAATTTATTAGTTTGTGGGTGTAAGCTTCAGGATCCTAGTTGAATAGGTTTATAGTGATGGCTATTAGTATAATTATTGAAGCTGTAGCTTGTGTTAGGAAATATTTGTGGCAGCTTCAGTTGATCGTGGTAGTTTTTTGTACATGAGAAGGGGGATTATAGCTAGTAGGCTTATTTCTAATCCAACTCATATGAGAAGGAAATTTGAGCTTAATATTGTTACGATTGGTCCTAGTAGAATAGTTAGGTAGACTATTATAAGAGTTAGAGGATTAATTAGTATGGGAGGGATTTAAACCAACATTTTCGGGGTATGGGCCCGATAGCTTTATTAGCTGACCTTACTTTATTAGGATGGGGTGTATAGGTAGCACGTAGAATTTTGATTTCTTAAGTACAGGTTCGATTCCTGTTGTCCTAGAAATAAAAGGATTATGACCTTTATTATTTACTCTATCAAAGTACTCTTTTGTCAGACATATTTCTAAGTGTAGGGGGGGATACTTGAGAGAAAGATTGGTAGTGAGATATATCACATGCAGAGTGCTAGTGTAAGGGGTAAAAAGTTTTTTCATAGGAGATGTATTAGATGATCATATCGAAATCGAGGGTACGAGGCTCGAATTCATAGGAATAGGGAGGTTAGGGCTAGGGTTTTTATTATGAAGTCTATAGTAAATATTTCTGGGTGGCTGTTGTGTATAGGGGCTATGAATAGGATAGTTGATAAGGCATTTATTAGAATGATGTTAGTATATTCTGCTATGAAAAATAGGGCGAAGGGACCTGCGGAGTATTCTACGTTGAATCCTGATACTAGTTCGGACTCCCCCTCAGTTAGGTCGAATGGAGCTCGATTAGTTTCTGCTAGTGTAGAGATGTATCATATTATAGCTAAGGGTCAAGTTGGAATAATTAGTCATATGTGTTCTTGAGTTATGATTAGGGTTTGGAGAGAGAAGGAGCCATTTATTATAGTACTGATAGGATGATAATAGCTATTGTTACTTCATAGGAGATAGTCTGGGCTACTGCTCGAATAGCTCCGATAAGGAGTATTTGGAGTTTGATGCTCACCCTGATCATAGAATAGAATAAACTGAAAGGCTTGATAGTGCTAGAATAAACAATGTACTCAAATTTATGTTGGCTAGGGGATGAGGCATTGGTATGGGGATTCATAGGCTGAAAGCTAGGGTTAGAGATAAGGTGGGTGCAATAATAAATAGTACTACTGAGGTTGTAAGTGGTCGTAGAGGTTCTTTAATAAATAGTTTTATTGCATCTGCAAATGGGTGGAGATTCCATAGGGTCCTACAATGTTGGGCCCCTTTCGTAGTTGTATATACCCTAAAATTTTTCGTTCGATTAGAGTTTAAGAAGGCTATAGCGATTAAGACAGGGATGAGGAGTGTTATAATATTAATTAGAGGCACTATTAGGAAGAGGACTTGAACCTCTGAGGGTAAGGTTTTAAATCTATGCAATTTCCTGGCTCTGCCACCCTAATTGCCTTGTCTCGGAAGGTTGTTTTACAGTGTGCAATTGAGATGGTCTCATTAGTTTTTTTAAAGCGCTTTTGTAAAAGGAGGCTTTATTTCTCTTGTCCTTTCGTACTGGGAGAAATTGGTAAATAGATAGAAACCGACCTGGATTACTCCGGTCTGAACTCAGATCACGTAGGACTTTAATCGTTGACCAAACGAACCATTAATAGCTTCTGCACCATTAGGATGTCCTGATCCAACATCGAGGTCGTAAACCCTAATTGTCGATATGAACTCTTGAATAGGATTGGCGCTGTTATCCCTAGGGTAACTTGGTCCGTTGATCAATTAATTTTGGATCAATTAAGCAGTTATTATACTTCGACTTGTATGTCTTGGTTAAATGTTTTCGGAGGCTTTTTTATTCTCCGAGGTCAACCCCAACCTAAATATAGTCTAAGAATTAGCTTGTGTTATTCCATTTGGTTAAGTAAAGTGCTTGTGTTAGACTATATATTAAAGCTCCATATGGTCTTCTCGTCTTATTTTTTATGCCCGCCTCTTCACGGGGAGGTTAATTTCACTGATTGGAAATAAGAGACAGTTGAGCCCTCGTTTAGCCGTTCAATACAAGTCCCTAATTAAGGAACAAGTGATTATGCTACCTTTGCAACGGTCATGAAACCGCGGCCGTTGAAACTTTGTCACTGGCAGGCAGTGCCTCTAATACTTATTATGATGCTAGAGGTGATGTTTTTGGTAAACAGGCGGGGCTCGGGTTTGCCGAGTTCCTTTTATTTCTTTTATCTTTTCCTTGTGGCATTCCTGTGTTTGGTTAACATGTTATTGATTAGATTATGTTTATTGGGGGAAAAACGTAGCTTATGTTAACTAACAATGGCATCCGGGTTGTTATAAGTTTATGCCAGGAGAATTATATTCTTGTTACTCATGTTACATTATTTCATCTATGTATTATAAGATTAGCCCAATTATTAATGATAGGAGTCATTGTTATTTTAGGGAATGGGACACAACAGTTAACGGCGATGTTTAGTATCTGAAACAACAAGGCATAACCCCTCCTAAATTTTCTACTACTTAAGTTCAACTCTAAAAAGGTAAAACTTTTTCATCCCTTACAAGAGTTCACATGTCGCTTACATACAAAGCAAAGCACTGAAAATGCTTAGCGGGTTTCAACCCCATGAACACAATCGTTTGTCCTGGCTTATAATTAGTGGAGGTAAAATTACACATGCAAGGACTCCCCATACCAGTCGTTAACACCCCTTAGAAACTCATACACATTACCCTAAGGAGAAGATCTCAAAGACCCTCCATTATAGCTCAAGACATCTTGTTAGGCCACACCCCACGGAAACAGCAGTGATAAAAAACTTAAGCAATGACGAAAGTTTTTGACTAGTTATACCTCTATCGGTGGTAAAACTTTCAGTGCAGCCCACCGCGGTCATAGATACCCAAAACTCATTATCTCCTCGCGTAAAAAGTGAACCTTCTCCTTAAAAATTGATTAAAAAACTAAACTTAATGTGAAAATTCATTGTTGTTAGTCATAAATACAACTACAAACTTGGATTCTAATAGAATTTAACACTCTAGCTAATAGCCCAAACTGGGATTAGATACCCCACTCTGGCCTTAAGCCCCTAAACTTAAACAATTCATTAACAAAATTGTTTGCCGGCGAAAAAGCCATAGTTAAAACTCAAACGGGACTTGGCGTTGGTACTTTATATCATCTAGAGGAGCCGTTCTATATCGATATACCCCGTTCATACATCACCACCCCTGCTAATTCAGCCTATATACCGCCCATCTTCAGCAAACCCCTAAAAGTACCAAAGGTAAGCAAGAGTACAAACATAAAAAACGCGGTCCAAGTTGTAGCCTATGAGGTGGAAAGTAATGGGCTACATTTTCTTAAAAAGAACACACGACACCTTTATGCAACTAAAGGAACAAGGAGGTTTGTAGATAAATTAAGAATAGAGAGTTAATTGAATCGAGCAATGAAGTGCGCCACCAGCCCGTCACCCTCCTCCAAACTATCTTCAGGTATGATTAAATAAAACAATACCAACTAGATTACGAGAGGAGATGATAGTCGTAACAAGGTAAGCATACTGGAAAGTGTGCTTGGAATCCTCAAGTGTAGCTTAACTAAAAGCATCTGGCCTACACCCAGAAGAATCCTCCAATGGACACTTTGAACAAAACTAGCCTAACCTAAATCTACAATAAATAATCTTACAGACAATCTAAAAAAATTTATCTAACACTAGTATTGGAGAAAGAAAATACCTTAGGAGCTATAGAAAACAGTTACCGCAAGGGAAAGATGAAAGAAAAATTATAGTCAAAAAAGTAAAGATTAAACCTTGTACCTTTTGCCTATGAATAACTCTGCAAACCTAGCTAAGGGACTAAGCTGGAGCCCGAACCAAACGAGCTACCTAAGAACAAACTTATGGGTGAACCCGTCTGTGTGCAAACGTGGGACGATTCATAGGTAGAGGTGAAATGCCTATCGAGCTTGGTGTGCTGGTTGCCCACAAGGAATTTTAGTTCCACTTTAAGTTTACCAACGAATCTCCATACAATGTAAACTAAAACAAGCCAAAGAGGGACAGCTCTTTGGAAGAGAAAAAACCTTTGTCGTGCGTCAATAAAATTAGAGGACAAACCATAGTTGGCTTAAAAGGCAGCCATCAATTAAGAAAGCCGTTCACGCTCAACATTAATCCTCTCATTAATCCCTAAAATAACAATGAACTCCTATCATTAATAATTGGGCGCTAATCTATATACAATAGATGAAATAATGTAACAAGAGTAACAAGAATATAATTCTCTGGCATAAACTTATAACAACCCGGAATGCCATTGGAGTTAACATAAGCTACGTTTTCCCCAATAAACATAATCTAATAAACATGTAACCCAACACAGGAATGCCACAAGGGAAAAGATTAAAAGAAATAAAGGAACTCGGCAAACCCGAGCCCCGCCTGTTTACCAAAAAACATCACCTCTAGCATATAAGTATTAGAGGCACTCTGCCCGTGACTAAGTTTCAACGGCCCGCGGTTCCTGACCGTTGCAAAGGTAGCATACTCACTTGTTCTTAATTAGGGACTGTTATATGAACGGCTAAACGAGGGCTCAACTGTCTCTTATTTCCATCAGTGAAATAACCTCCCCGTGAAGAGGCGGGCATAAAAAAATAAGACGAGAAGACATATGGAGTTTAATATATAGTCTAACACAAGCACTTTTACTTAACCACAAATGGAAATAACAAAGCTAATTCTTAGACTATTTTAGGTTGGGGTGTGTGACCTCGGAGATAAAAAAAGCCCGAAAAACATTTAACCCAAGACATACAAGTCGAAGATAATAACTGCTTATTGACAAAATAATTGATCCACGGACCAAGTTACCCTAGGGATAACACGCCAATCCTATTCAAGAGTTCATTATCGACAATTGGGTTTACGACCTCGATGTTGGTCAGGACATCCTAATGGTGCAGAAGCTCTTAAATGGTTCGTTTGTCAACGATTAAAGTCTCATACGTGATCTGAGTTCAGACCGGAGAGTAATCAGGTCGGTTTCTATCTATTTACCATTTCTCCCAGTACGAAAGGACAAGAGAAATAAGCCTCCTTACAACAGCGCTTTAAAAAAACTAATGAGACCATCTCAATTGCACACTGTAAAACAACCTCCGAGACAAGGCATTGGGTGGCGCAGAGCCAGGAATTGCATAAGATTTAAAAACCTTACCTCACGGGTTCAAGTCCTCTTCCTATAGTGCCTCTAATTAATTATTATAAACACTCCTCATCCCTGTCTTAATCGCTATAGCCTTCTTAACTCTAATCGAACGAAAACAATTTTAGGGTATATACAACTACGAAAGGGGCCAAACATTGTAGGACCCTATGGAATCTCCAACCATTTGCAGATGCAATAAAACTATTTATTAAGAACCTCTACGACCACTACAACCTCAGTATGTACTATTATTATTGCACCACCTTATCTCTAACCCTAGCTGTTCAGCCTATGAATCCCCCATACCACAATGCCTCATCCCCTAGCCACAAAATTTGAGTGTACATTGTTTATTCTAGCACTATCACAGCCTTTCAGTTTATTCTTCTATGATCAGGGTGAGCATCAAACTCCAAATACTCCTTATCGGAGCTATTCGAGCAGTAGCCAGAGACTATCTCCTATGAAGTAAACATCTAGCTATTATCATCTATCAGTACTATTAATAAATGGCTCTTCTTCTCCAAACCCTAATCATAACTCAAGAACACATATGACTAATTATTCCAACTTGACCCTTAGCTATAATATGATACCTCTCTACCACTAGCAGAAAACTAATCGAGCTCCATTCGACCTAACTGAGGGGGAGTCCGAACTAGTATCA
This sequence comes from Acomys russatus, assembly GCF_903995435.1. Taxonomy (NCBI): domain Eukaryota; kingdom Metazoa; phylum Chordata; class Mammalia; order Rodentia; family Muridae; genus Acomys; species Acomys russatus. Next base: position 32,898 of record NW_026131664.1, read on the forward strand.
GGATTCAACGTAGATTACTCCGCAGGTCCTTCGCCCTATTTTTCATAGCAGACTATACTAACATCATCTATATAATGCTTATCAACATCCTATTCATAGCCCCTATACACAACAGCCACCCAGAATATTTACTATAGACTTCATAATAAAAACCCTAGCCCTAACCTCCCTATTCCTATGACATCGAGCCTCGTACCCTCGATTCGATAGATTCTAATACATCTCCTATGAAAAACTTTTTACCCTTACACTAGCACTCTGCACTGTGATTAGAATCTCACTACCAATCGTCTCTCAGTATCCCCCCCACACCGAAATCGACAAAGAGTACTTGAGAAGGAAATGGCAAACCGAGCGATCAACGAAGACGAAACCTGGACTGAAGACTAACAACTTCCGGCACTATACACCCACCTAATGAAAGAAGGGCAGCAAAAGCTACGGGGCCCAACCCGAAAATGTGGTGGACATCCCTCCCAGACTAATAACCTCAAAGCTAAAGCGCACCCAACAGGACCACCGAACAAGGAAGCCAAACCCCAGAAGAGAGATAAAGCACAGCTATAACCTCGCTCGCATGACAAAAAACTACCACGATCAACTGAAGCGGCCACAAAATCCACCCAAGCTACAGCCAATAATTAACTAATAAGCCACACTAAAACCCACAACGAGGAGCCGAAGCACCCCCACAAACGAATAAATCACAAGTGACACCTTTATGCCAAGAATAAAACTAGGTCTAGCACCTTCCAGTACAGACCCAGAAGTAACTCAGGGGCCCACTAATCAGGGTTAACCTGCAACATGACAAAAATCGCCCTATCCACGCATCACATTCATGAACACTAGACCCAACCTTACAACCCCCATCCAAAACTCAGGATAGGGGCAGAGGAGGACTAAATCAAACTCAAGACGAAAAACATAGCATACTCATCAATGCGCCCACAAGGAGAAGAAGTCAGCCACCCTACCACCCACTCCACCCTCCATAAACCTCTATTCTATATCCTAATAACAACTTCAATATTCCTAATCTATATCATCCTCCCACAACAACAATTAACTCCATATCTCTATCATGAAATAAATATCCTATAATAACACCACTAGGCTGCCTCCCTACTATCCCTAGGCAGGGCTCCTCCTCTCTCAGGATTTATACCTAAATGACTTATCCTCACGAACTACTAAAAAACAATAGCATCCCCATGGCTAGCCTAATGCTCTAATAGCACTACTAAATTCTTCTTCTACACACGCCTTATCTACTCAACCTCCTCCCTATCTTTCTACTAATAATAACTCAAAATATCCCCCAACACTAAAATCTAAAATCTCGCCCTTACTACCCTCTCTAACAATCTTAAGCCACCATAGCCATACCCATAACACCACTACTTACCATATAAGAAGTTTAGGATATTCCAGTCCAAGAGCCTTAACGCCTAAGCAGAAAACGCTAAGTTTAACTTCTGATAAGGATTGTAGGATTACTCCCCATCAAATGAATGCAAATCACTTATTTAATTAAGCTAAATCCTCAACTAGGTTGGCAGGACTTCAACCTGCAAAATCTTAGTTAACAGCTAAAAACCCCTTTCTGGCTTCAACCTACTTCTCCCGCCTAAAGAAAAAAAAGGCGTGGAGAAGCCTCAGTAGGGAAATATCCTACTCCTCCGAATTTGACTTCGACTGAATACTCACTCTAAGGCTTGGTAAAGAGAGGGAATAAACCTCTGTCTTTAGATTTACAGTCTAATACCTACTCGGCCACTTACCTATGTTCATCAACCGTTGACTCTTTTCCACAAACCATAAAGACCTTCGGTACTCTGTACCTGATCTTCGGGGCTTGAGCAGGAATAGTTGGGCAAGCCCTCAGCATCCTTATCCGAGCTGAACTAGGCCAACCAGGGGCCCTACTAGGAGACGATCAAATTACAAACGTAATCGTAACTGCTCACGCATTCGTTATAATTTCTTTATAGTACTACCCATAATAATTGGAGTGTTTTGGAAACTGATTAGTACTCTTATAATCGGAGCACCTGATATAGCTTTCCTCGAATAAATAATATGGTTTCTGACTTCTGCCCCCTTCATTCCTTCTACTCTTAGCATCATCAATAGTTGAGGCTGGGGCTGGAACAGGATGAACAGTTTACCCCACTCAGCAGGAAATCTGCACACGCCGGCCAGCATCTGTGATCAGCCATCTTCTCTCTTCACCTAGCTGGGTGTCGCCATCTTGGGGGCATCAACTTTATTACCACACATTATTAATATAAAACCCCCTGCTATAACCACATATCAAACCCCCCTATTCGTCTGATCAGTCCTAATCACAGCTGTACTCCTCCTTCTATCCCTTCCAGTTTTAGCAGCCGGTATTACCAGCTTCTAACAGACCGTAATCTTAATACAACCTTCTTTGACCCTGCCGGAGGGGGTGACCCTATCCTCTACCAACACTTATTCTGATTCTTGGTCACCCAGAAGTTATATCCTAATTCTCCCAGGATTCGGTATTATCTCGCATATCGTACGGTACTACTCAGGTAAAAAAGAACCCTTTGGTTACATAGGTATAGTCTGAGCCATAATATCTACGGATCCTAGGATTCATTGTATGAGCACATCATATATTCACAGTAGGCCTAGGACGTAGCTACCGAGCCTCTTTACCTCAGCAACTATATTATCGCTATCCCTACAGGGTTAAAGTATTTGCTGACTAGCTACCCTCCATGGAGGCGTGTTAAATGATCACCAGCCATACATGGCCCTTGGTTTATCTTTCTTTTTACTGTTGGGGGGTTAACCGAATTGTCCTGTCAAACTCTTCACTTGATATCGTCCTACATGCACCATACTATTGTAGTAGCCCACTTCACTACGTCCTATCTATAGGAGCCGTATTTGCTATTATAGCAGGATTCGTTCATTGATTCCCCTATTCTCGGCTACTCCCTTAATGATATGTGAGCAAAAGCCCACTTTATTGTATATTGTGGGGAGTTAACATAACCTTTTTCCCTCAACATTTCCTAGGTCTATCAGGCCTACCTCGACGATCTCGGACTACCCTGTGTCTATACAACTGAAATATAGTGTCCTCCTGGGCTCCTTTATCTCCCTAACGCGCGTTATTATCATAATTTCATAATTGAGAAGCTTTTGCCTCAAAACGTGAAATTATATCAGTCCCTCACACATCTACTAACCTAAGATGACTTCAGGATGTCCTCCACCTATCATACATCGAAGAACCCACTTACGTTAAGGTGAACTAAGAAGGAAGGATTCGAACCCCCTAAAATTGGTTTCAAGCCAACCTCATAACCTCTATGTCTTTCTTAATAAGATATTAGTAAACACATTACATAACTTTGTCAAAGTTAATCACAGATTAGACCTGTTATCTTATATGGCCTACCCACTTCAACTAGGACTTCAAGATGCCAATCCCCATCATAGAAGAACTCATAGCCTTCATGACCATACACTTATAATTGTTTCCTTTTAGCTCTCTAGTACTTTATATTATTCATCTATACTATCTACAAAAATAACCCACACTAGCACTATAGAGCTCAAGAAGTAGAAACCATTTGAACTATTCTACCAGCTGCAATCTTAGTACTCATTGCATTACCATCCCTACGATTCTTTACATAATAGATGAAAATAATAACCCCGTCTAACTGTCAAAACGATAGGCCACCAATGGTATGAAGCTATGATATACTGATTATGAAGACTGTGTTTTGACTCCTATATAGTCCCCACAGATGACCTAAAACCAGGAGATCTTCGCCTGCTAGAAGTTGACAATCGAGTAGTACTACCCATGGATCTTCCTATTCGCATGCTAATCTCATCTGAGACGTCCTACACTCAGAGCCGTACCCCACTAGGATTGAAAACGGACGCTATCCCCGGACGCCTACAATCAAGCCACATATCATTCCAATCGCCAGGCTATTCTACGGACAATGCCTCAGAAATTTGTGGGTCTAATCACAGCTTTATACCAATTGTACTTGAAATAGTACCACTAAAACACTTCGACGGACTGATCCGCTTCCATAATTTAATCACTGCGAAGCTAAGAGCATTAACCTTTTAGTTAAAATTAGAGATAAAAGTCTCCACAGTGAAATCCCCAACTAGATACATAAACATGATTTACCACTGTCCTCTCATCAACCATTACACTTTTTATCCTGTTTCAACTAAAATTCTCAGACATTACTTACTTGTTCTAACCCCTCACCTAAACACTAAAACACAAAAAACTGAAAACCCTGAGATAAATGAACGAAAATCATTCTCCTCTTCATTACCCCTACACTAAAGGGACTACTGTAGTTATTATATTATTAATTCCCCTCCATACTTTTCCCCAATTCAAAACGCCTACTAAATAATCGCCTATTTCACTCCAACAATGATTAGTTAAATATATTACAAAACAAATAATACTAATCCACCCACCAAAAGGACGAACCTGATCCTTAATAATATCTCCCTAATCATATTTTCGGTTCACTATCTACTAGGCCTCTCCCCCATACATTCACACCAACTACCCAACTCTCTATGAACCTAGGAATAGCTATTCCTCTGTGAGCAGGAGCAGTAATCATAGGATTTCGCCCATAAGCTAAAAGACTCATTAGCTCACTTTTACCTCAAGGAACACCTATTACACTTTTCCTATGCTAATTATTATGAAACAATCAGCCTATTTATTCAACCTATGGCCCTAGCCGTTCGACTTACAGCCAACATTACTGCCGGCCACTACTCATACACCTAATCGGAGGAGCCACCACTAGTACTAATAAATATCAGCCCTCCCACTGCCATAATCACATTCATCATTCTCCTACTCCTAACGTGTTAGAATTTGCTGTAGCCCTTATCCAAAGCCTATGTATTCACTCTATTAGTAAGCCTCTATTTACACGATACATAATGAACCACCAAACTCACGCCTTCCACATGGTCAAACCCCAGCCATCATGACCACTCAACAGGGGCCTTATCGCTCTCTCCTAACATCTGGCTTAGTAATATGATTTCATCTAGCTCTACCATTCTACTACTAACAGGCCTATTGGTGAATATCCTAACAATAATTCAATGGTGACAGACGTAATTCGTGAGGGAACCTTCCAAGGCCACCACACTCCTATTGTACAGAAAGGTCTACGTTTATGGCATAGTTCTGTTCTATTTATTATTTCAGAATTTTCTTTTTTGCGGGTGTTTTTTTGAGCTTTCTACCACTCCAGCCTAGTCCCAACACATGATTTAGGGGGATTCTGACCACCTGCCGGAATTTACCCTTAAACCCTCTAGAAGTCCCCCTCCTTAACCAATCCGTCCTACTAGCCTCAGGAGTATCAATTACATGAGCCCACCATAGTTAATAGAGAAAACGAAAACACATAAATCAGCTATTTATTTACAATTATACTGGCATTTACTTTACTGTCCTACAGCCTCAGAATACTTTTGAAACTCCCTTTTCTATCTAGATGGGTCTACGGGTCTACATTCTTTATAGCAACAGGATTCCACGGAACTACATGTAATTTCGGCACAACCTTTCTAATTATCTGCCTGCTACGACAAATTAAGTTTCACTTCACATCACATCACCTTTGGCTTTGAAGCCCGAGCATGATACTGACACTTCGTAGATGTAGTTTGGACTTTCTTGTACGTTTCAATCTACTGTGAGGCTCATACTTTTTAGTTAACAAGTACAACTGACTTCAATCAGTTAGATCTAGAAAAAACTAGAAGAAAGTAATTAATATACTTTAGCCATCATTGTTAACATTACCCTATCACTCCTCCTAATTACAGTAGCTTCTGAATTCCCCTAACTAACGTCTACACAGAAAAAGCAAACCCCTCACGAATGCGGCTTTGACCCCATCGACTCGCCCGACTTCCTTTTTCTATTAACATTTTTCTTGTAGCCATTACATTCCTCCTATTTGATCTAGAAATTGCACTACTACTGCCAATCCCATGAGCCTTACAAACCCCTGACATCTTTCACATAATCCTATACCATTCCTCCTAGTCTCAATCCTCTCTTTAGGGTTAGCCTACGAATGGACACAAAAAGGACTAGAATGACAGAATAGTGGTAATTAGTTTACTAAAAATTACGATTTCGACTCATTAGATATGGCCTGACCATAATTACCAAGTGTCCCCCCTACCTATATCAATCTACCCTAGCTTTTCCCTATCACTTCTAGGCCCCTAATATTCCGATCACACCTTATATCTACACTTCTATGCCTGGAGGATAACTCCTCTTTATTCAATAAACAGCATCTCTTCCCTAAATACCAACTCAATAACCTTTTTTCCAACCCCAATTATTATCTTAGTATTTGCAGCATGTGAAGCAGCTGTGGGATAGCCTACTAGTAAAATCTCAATACATACGGAACAGAATATGTGAAAAAACTAAATGTCCTACAATGCTAAAATTATCATAGCCTCACCTATACTTTCCCTCTAACCTGTTATCAAAAACAAAATTCATGTGAATTAATGTGACATCTCACAGCTTCTAATCAGCTTACTAAGCCTCTCCTCTTATGAAAAGCGAGACTATTATACCTTTTCCACCTCCCTATTCTCTGATCAATCTCAACCCCCTAATCTATTTAACAACCTGACTTCTACCCCTATACTTATGGCCAGCCAAAAATCACATAAAAGGGGGAAAAAACAGAACACAAAAAACTTTATCTCTATACTTAGTCTCCTACAAATCTTTTTGATATCACATTTTCTGCAACCGAAATAATATCTTCTATATTAATTTGAAGCTACACTAATCCCAACACTTTATATTACACGATGGGAAATCAAACGAACGTCTAAACGCAGGATTATACTTTCTTTTTATACTCTAGTAGGCTCTATCCCACTCCTATTGCCAATTGTAATCTACAACTCCAATAGGAATCTAAATCTCATAATCCTGACACTTAACAGCCAAACCCTTCATACTACATGATCACAGTAACATTTTGACTGATGCTCATATTAGCATTCCTAATTAAAAAATCCACTATCGGCGTTCACCTCTGACTTCCCAAAGCCCAGAGGGCCCCTATCGCAGGATCATTGGTACTGGCAGCATCTTACTAAACTAGGAGGCTATGGCATGATACGTCTCTCCATCATACTAGATCCCACCACAACAAAATCCATTCATACCATTTATCATCCTGTCCTTATGAGGAATAATCATAACCAGCTCAATCTGCTTACGACAAACAGACTTAAAATCTCTATTGCCTACTCCTCAGTCAGCCACATAGCACTAGTAATCGCATCAATTATAATTCAAACACCATGAAGTTTTATAGGAGCTATAGTCCTTATAATCGCCACGGATTAACCCCACACTCAATTCTGCCAGCAACTCAAACTACCGAACGAACCCACAGTCGAACTATAGTACTAGCTCGAAGCCTCCAAGCAACTTCCCACTTATGGCAGTATGATGAATCCTAGCAAGCCTGGCAAATCTTAGCCCTACTCCCTCAATTAACCTCATTGGAGAGTACAATACTGAGCATTGTTCTCCTGATCTAACCTATTCAAACTTGTAGGAGTCAATATCATTATCCAGCCTTATATTCACTCTACATAATTATCATGGACCCAGCGAGGCAAACTTAATTACCATATCATAAACCTCCAACCATCACATACTCGAGAACTCACCCTGATATCTCTACATATTACACCATTAATTCTTCTAACCTTAAACCTCAACTAATTTTAGGAAACATATGTGACATAGTTAAAAAACCTTAGACTGTGAATCTAACAATAGAAGACCCCAAACCCTCTTGTCTACCAAGAAAGAAACAAGAACTGCAATTCAGTAACCATATTAAACATAGGCCTCAAGGAGAGGAGAAAAGCCAGGTCTTAGGAACCAAAAACGGGGGCAACTCCAAAAAAAGTAATTAATGATTGCCCCCTAACGCTCTAACTCTTAACCCACACCCTACCACACTCTACTAGCTCTAACACCAACAAACAATGATCAACCCTAACTATGTACCTCGTGTATAAACATGCATCTAATGAGCTAAGGCCCCAATATCCACTCCACACAACATTGAGTCAATGATCTCTAGCTGGCACTGAAAAACTATAACACTATCAACCTATCAGTTCACTTTAAAATTGACTTCTTTCCACCCTCTTTTTATCCGTAGCTCTCTTAACATGATTATTATAGAGTTCTCCTCCTGATATATACACTCAGACCCCCATCTAAACCGATTCATTAAATATCTACTTATATTCTAATCACAATAATTATCTTAACCTCCGCTAATAACCTATTTCAACTATTCATTGGATAGAAGGCGTAGGTATATATCATTCCTACTTATTCGGCTGATGATATGGCCGAACCGACGCAAACACTGCAGCACTACAAGCTATCCTGATAACCGCATCGGCGCGATATCGGATTTATTCTAGCAATAACATGATTCGTTTAACTCTAACTCCTGGGACATTCAACAAATCTTCATACAATGACACTACAGTATTATCCCCTTCTAGGACTTCTACTAGCAGCAACCGGAACATCGCTCAATTCGGTCTCCCCCCATGACTTCCTCAGCCATTAGAAGGGACAACTCCTTTATCAGCCTACTTCACTCAAGTACAATAGTAGTGCAGGAATTTTCCTAATAATTCGATTCTCCCCCTTACTCAAATAATAATACCATGCTAACCCTTTATACTTGCCTAGGATCAATCACCACCCTATTTACAGCAATCTGCGCACTAACCCAAAATGATATTAAAAAAATTGTAGCATTCTCACACCCAGCCCCTAGGTCTACTAAGTAACCCTAGGAATTAATCAACCATACCTAGCTTTTCTCCACATTTGCTGCACGCTTTCTTTAAAGCCATACTATTTATGTGCTCTTCGCTCTATTATCCACAATCTAAAACGATGAAACAGATATCCGAAAAATAGGAAATACAATCTCTACTCTTCCTTTCACCTCATCTGCTTAACCATTGGAAGCCTAGCTTTAACCGGCATACCATTTCTCACAGGATTTTCACTCTAAAGACCTTATTATCGAGCTATCAACACGTCAAATACCAACGGCTGCGCCCTTCTAATTACACATTGCAACCTCCCTAACAGCCGCTTACAGCATACGAATATTTATTCGTCACAATAACAAAACCACGGTAACCCCTCTACTGTAATACGAAAATAAACAAAACTTATTAATTCATTAACGACTGGCACTAGGGAGTATCTCGCAATTCCTTATCTCACATAAATTCCACCCAATAAAACATCAAGTCATAACTATACCCTGACAGCTAAAAATGCAGCTCTATTCTTACAATCCTAGGATTTTTAGTTCCCTAGAATTAAACAATTTTACCCTGAACTAATTCTAATAAAAAATCACTTACTCTATATTCGACCCTACTCGGTACTTCCCCTTATCACTCACCGACTTATCCCCATAAAAATACTAGACTCAAGCATAAAAATTTCCACAATCACCCTAGACCAGACCTGATTAGATTGCCATTCCTAAAATCCACCTCAACTACACATCCTTAATATCAAAAACTAGTGTCAAAATCAAAAGGCCTAGTCAAAATTACTTCCTCTCATTCCTAGTGTCACTAATCCTAGTAATATTACTCCTCACGCCTAATATCTCGAGTAATCTCAATAATAATAAACACTCCAATAATAAAAGATCACCCAGCCACAATCATTAATCAACTAGCACAACTATATATAGCTGCAATCTACCCCACCTTCTCCCATAATTCCTAGATCATCCACCTCATAAACAGCCCAACTATCTATATCATAAACTCCACCCCCCACATACATTATTTAATAACTAACAGCATAAACAACAGACAACTCTACAATAAACCCTAAAATCAACACGCTTAAAATAATCAATTAGAACCTCAAGTCTCGGATACTCTTCCATAGCCATAGCAGCTGTATACCCCAAAAACAACTAACATACCACCCAAATAAATCAAAAACACCATCAAACCTAAAAAAGACCCCAATACCCACACCATAAACAAACCTACACACCCATTAAAATTAAAACCAGTCCCCCATATAATCGGAGAGGTTTCAACACGCCAACCCTAAGCAACCATTAAAATACAGAACTTAACAATTAAATTTAATTAGCCATTATTCCTACATAGCACTTAAACTAGGCCAATGGACATGAAAAATCATCGTTGTAACTCAACTAGGAACACTAATGAAAACATACGACAAATCAAACCCCACTACTAAAACTCATAATCACGCATTATTGACCTACCCGCACCATCCAATTATCCTCATCATGATGAAACTTTGGGTCCCTTAGGAGTTGTCTAGTTGTACAAATTATCACGGACTTTTCTAGCATCACTACACCTCTGATACCACAACAGCATTTTCATCTGTTAACTCATATCTGCCGAGATGTAAACTACGGTTGATTGATTCGATATCTCATGCAAACGGAGCCTCAATATTCTTCATGTGCCATTATACACGTAGGACGAGGGATCTACTACGGATCCTACACCTTACAGAAACCCTGAAATATTGGCATTATTCTATGTTCGCCGTAATAGCAACTGCATTTATAGGATATGGCTTCCCTGAGGACAAATATCTTCTGAGGAGCCACAGTTATTACTAACCTCTCTCAGCAGTTCCCTACATCGGTATAATTTAGTAGATGAATCTGAGGGGGGTTCTCAGTGACAAAGCCCACTCTTACACGCTTCTTCGCATTCCATTTTATCTCCCATTCATCATTGCAGCCCTAGCTATAGTCCACCTACTTTTTCTCCACGAAACTGGATCCAATAACCCCCACCGGAATCAACTCTGATGCAGCACAAAATTCCATTCCATCCGTACTACACTATAAAGACTTCCTAGGGGCCTACTCATGTTAGTAGTTCACTCCTACTTGTTTTATTTTCCCCAGATATTTTGGCGACCCGTAATATTAACACCGTAACCCCCTCAAACACCACCTCCTCACATCAAACCAGAGTGATATTTCCTATTCGCCACGCTATCCTACGTTCTATCCCACAATAACACTAGGAGGGAGTGTTAGCTTTATACTATCCATCCTGTCCTGCCTTGCACCTCTCATGCACACCTCAAAACAACGAAAGCCTTGTCCGCCCAATAGCCCAATCCTATTTGAATACTAACAGCTAATCTTCTAATCTAACCTGAATTGGGGACAACCCGTAGAACACACCTCATTATATTGGACAAGTCGCTTCCATCAGCTAATTCTCATTATTTTAATCCTAATACCAATCTCAGGACTAATCGAAACAAAATTACTAAAACTTTGCCCTAATAGCTATAAACCACATTCACTGGTCTTGTAAACCAGAACTGAAGCATTAACTTTCTTGGGCATCAAAGAGAGAAACTATGTCTTCACCATCAACTCCAAAGCTGATATTCGTTTAAATACCTCTTGAACTTTCCGTACATAAAATATATACCACCAAACATCATATGTATACTTACATTAAATTATTTACCCTAGCATAAGCACGTAAATAAATTATGTAATAAGACTACACTGACATTCAAATAAAATAATCAAACCCATGGATATTATCAAATATATAGTTAATGTTCAATTCACATACCTGTGTTATTAGACATACACCATTACGTCATAACTCTGCTTTTCCATTATGACTATCCCCTTCACTGTTGGTCTCTATTTCTCCCATCCTCCGTGAATAAATCAACAACCCGCCCACCTTTGCCACTCTTCTCGCTCCGGGCCCATGATAATGGGGGTAGCTAACCTGAAACTTTAAACAGACATCTGGTTCTTTCTTCAGGGCCATAGAAATGGATCATCGCCATTCGTTCCCTTAAATAAGACATCACGATGGTTCGGGTCTAATCAGCCCAGGACCAACATAAAATTAGTCACCGTGCCTTTGGTATTTTTTATTTCGGGGTTGCCTTCTCAACATAGCCGTCAAGGCTTGTATTTCAGCCAAGTCCGATGGGACATTCTATTCAAGGTCATTTCATCCCATTAACGAGTTCTCTACCCCATTCGTTTATGGTTTCGGGACATACCAATCAAAACTATACGGATCATCACATACCAAACCCCCTTACCCCCCTTTGCCAAAACCCTAAAACAAAGGTCATCTTTTCCATCCATTCGAATGGTACACAAAATTTAACTTGCTTTTAGTATCGAAGCTATAACCCTAAATTTTCTACTACTTAATTTCAACTCTAAAATTTAAAACTTTTTCAATCCTTACAAGAGTTAATGTCGCTTACATTACAAAGCAAAGCACTGAAAATGCTTAGACGGGTTTCAACCCACTGAAACACAATAGGTTTGTCTGGCTTTTAATTATTGGAGTGTAAAATACATGCAAGCCTCCCCATACCAGTGTTAAAAACCCTTAGAATAACAATTAACTAAGGAGAAGATATCAACACTACAATAGTCAAAGACTCTCTGCTTCGCCCACACCCCACGGGAAACAGCAGTGATAAAAATTAAGCAATGAACGACAGTTTGACTTAGTTTATACCTCTAAGGGTGTGGTTTTGTGCCGATCCGCGGTCATCTCGATTAACCCAAACTAATTCCTCGGCGTTTAAAAGGTACTTCTCCTACAAATGAAATTAAAAACTAACTTATATGTGAAAAATTCATTGTTGTCATAAAATACAACTACGAAAGTGATTCTAATAGAATTTAACACTATAGCTAAGGCCCAAACTGGGATTAGATACCCCACTATGCTTAGCCCTAAACTTAAACAATTCATAACAAATGTTTGCCAGAGAACTACTAGCCATAGCTTAAAACTCAAAGGACTTTGGCGGTTACTTTATATCCCTCTAGAGGAGCCTGTTCTAATCGATAACCCCGTTATACCTCACCACCCCCTTGCTATCAGCCTTATATACCGCCATCTCAGCAAACCCTTAAAAAGGTACCAAAGTAAGCAACGAGTACAACATAAAAACCGTTAGGTCAAGGGTAGGCTATGAGTGGAAGTAATGGGCTACATTTTTCTTAAAAAGAACCACGAAACCCCCTTATGAAATAAAGGACAAAGGAGGTATTTAGTAGTAAATTAAGAGATAGGAGCTTAATTGAATCGAGCAATGAATGCGCACAACACCGCCCGTCACCCCCCTCAAACTAATCTTCAGGTTGATTAAATAAAACATACAACTAGTTACGAGAGGAGATTAGTCGTAACCAGGTAAGCATACTGGAAAGTGTCTTGGAATAATCACAGTGTCGCTTAACTAAAAAGCATCTGGCCTACACCCAGAAGACATCCATCACAATGGACACTTTGAACTAAACTAGCCCTATACCTAAATCTACAAATAACTTCTTACAAAACACTAAAACCTTTATCTACACCACTAGTATTGGAGAAAGAAATTACCTTAGGCGCTATAGAAACAGTACCGCAAGGAAAGATAAAAAAGAACAAATATAGTACAAAAAGTAAAGATTAAACTTGTACCTTTGCCTAAGAATTAAATGTGCAAACCTAGCTAAGAGGACTAAGCTAGGAGACCCGAAACCAAAACGAGCTACCTAAGAACAACCTTAGGGTGAACCGTCTGTGTGGCAAAACAGTGGGACGATTCATATGGTAGAGGGATGAATGAAATGCCTATCCGCTTGTGATAGCTGGTTGCCCAACAAGGAATTTTAGTTCCACTTTAGTTACCTAAAGACTTCCAATACAAATGTAAACTTAACCACATAGCCAAAAGAGGGAAGCTCTTTTGGAAAGGGGAAACAACCTGCATAGTGAGTCAATTAAAATTAGAGGACAACCATAGTTGGCTTAAAACAGCCATCAATTAAGAAAGCGTTCAAGCTCAACATTATCCTTCATTAATCCTAAC
>NW_026131665.1:0-39864 GCF_903995435.1 Acomys russatus
GGGTCTAACTGGAGGTCTATGTGTAAAAAAATGAAACGGACCATTTTGTCACCTTGCACAAAACTCAAATCCAAGTGGATTAAAGACCTCAACATAAAACCAGGACACTAACTCACTTAGAAGAAAGTGGAAAGAGCCTGGAACATATTGGCACAGGAGACAACTTCCTGAACAGAACACCAACGGCCCAGGCCTTAATGTCAACCATTAATAAATGGGACCTCATGAGGCTGAGAAGCTTCTGTAAGGCAGGAGACACTGTCAAGAGAACAAAGCGACAGCCTACAGACTGGGAAAAAAATCTTCACCAACCCTACATCTGACAAAGGTCTAATATCCAAAATATATAAAGAACTCAAGAAATTAAACACCACCAAACCGAATAACCCAATTGAGAAATGGGGCTTGGAACTAAACAGAGAATTCTCAACAGAGGAGTATCAAATGGCTGAGAAACACTTAAAGAAATGCTCAACCTCCTTAGTCATCAGGGAAATGCAAATCAAAACAACTCTGAGATTCCATCTTACACCCATCAGAATGGCTAAGATCAAAAATTCAAGCGACACCACATGCTGGCGAGGATGTGGGGAGAGAGGAACACTCCTTCATTGCTGGTGGGAATGCAAACTAGTACAGCCACTTTGGAAATCTATCTGGTGCTATCTCAGAAAAATGGGAATAGGGCTTCCTCAAGACCCAGCTATTCCACTCCTTGGAATATACCCAGAAGATGCTCCAGCACACAACAAGAAAATTTGCTCAACCATGTTCATAGCAGCCTTATTCATAATAGCCAGAACATGGAAACAGCCTCAGTGTCCCTCAGTAGAAGAGTGGATAAAGAAACTGTGGTACATATACACTATGGAATACTACTCAGCTATTAAAAACAAGGAATTCCCGAAATTTGTGGATAAATGGATTGAGCTAGAAATGATCATAATGAGTGAGTTAACCCAGAAGCAGAAAGAATCAAATGGTATATACTCACTTATATCTGCATACTAGCCCAAGGGGCATGTCCCACGAAAGCCTTCACTTACCAGGAAACTGGGACAGAGGGGAAGGCATCCTATTGGGACTCTAAATGAGAGACGCATGGGAGAACAGCAAAATAAAAGGATCCAGAGGGTCCTAGAAATCTACAAGTAGAACAATATGATAGGCAGATTTGGGCCCAGGGGTCCCGCTCAAACTAAGGCACCAGCCAAGGACAATACAGGAGGTAAACTTTAAACCCTTCCCAGATCTAGCCAATGGTCAGAATATTCTCCACAGTTGAGTGGAGAGTGTGATACGACTTTCTCACGTACTCTGGTGCCTCACATTTGACCATGTCCCCTGGAGGGGGAGACCTGGTGGCACTCAGAGGAAGGACAGCAAGTAGCCAAGAGAGACTTGATACCCTATGAGAATATATAGGGGGACGTAATCCCCCTCAGGAACAGTCATAGGGGAGGGGAATAATGGGAAAATGGGGGGGGGGAGGAATGGGAGGATACAAGGGATGGGATAAACATTGAGATGTAACAAGAATAAATTAATAAAAAAAAAAGAAAAAAAAAACAAAAAAACAAAACAAACAAAAAAAAAAAAAACAAAAAGGCTTGGGAGTCAAATCTTTAATGGTATTTGCTTTTAATCCTAGCACACAGGAGGCAGAGGCAGATTCCTATGAATTTGAAGCCAGCCTGGTCTATATAATGAGTTCCAGGCCAGCCAGGGATATGAGGTAAGACTATTTCTCAGAACAAAAGAAACATAACAAAACAAAAGGCCAAGGGATTTTAGAGGAAAATTTGAAGTCGAAATCCAGCTTTTCAAGGTTGTGATTCAAACCCAGGGTGGCAGATAAAACAGTTTTCTGGACTTGTCATGGTTTCCAAGAAATTATAAATCTGAAAACACCTTTATTTCATTTGTATCTTTTATAGTTTTTGTTTTTTTAGAAGGATCTGTATCTCTAGGAGAAGGGGCCTGGAGGCTGGTATGTCTCTGAATTCCAGGTGAGCCCGGATCACATAGCAAGCTGTCAATAAATACAGCTGAATAGCTAATGCACTGCCCTGTAAGCCTAGTATATGTGAGGTGGAGGCAGAAGGGTCAGAGTTCAATGTCATCTTATTTCCAAACAAAATCACATCCTTATCTTTTCTCATTCTTCCTCCTCCTCCTCTTCTTCTTTTCTCTCTGTCTCTGTCTTTCTCTCTCTGTCTCTCTGTCTCTGTCTCTCTGTCTCTCTGTCTCTCTGTCTCTCTCTCTCTCTCTCTCTCTCTCTCTCTCTCTCTCTCTCTCTCTCTCTCTCTCTCTCTCTCTCTCTCTCTCTCTCTCTCTCTCTCTCTTCCTTCAGGGAAGGGGGCTGGCCTGGAATAGACATTATATCCATAGATGATCTTGAACCTCTGACCCTCCAGAGTAAAGCTCCAAGAGTGTTGGGGTAACAGGTTTAGCCACGACTTCTGTTTCTTTAGCAGTTAGATTTAATTTGTTTGTTTTTTTATTGTTTTTTATTCTGTTTTTGTTGTTTTGTATTGTTTTGTTTTGTTTCCTGAGACTGGGTTTCTCTGTGTAGCCTTGGCTCTCCTGGACTCCCTTTGTAGACTGCCTGCCTCTGCCTCCTGAGTGCTGGAGTTAAAGGCATGCACCTCCTCCACCCAGCAAGAATTGGATTTTAAATCCAATGCCTTCTGAATGTTAGGCTGCATGTTAGGCAAGCACTACATCCATGAAGTCATTGTCTTTCCTGCTTCCCATCTTTAGATACCTGTTTATTTATTTGTCTATTTGCAGTGTTTCTCCCCAGCCAACTTTGCCCTGTGAAGGCACAGGACTGGAACTTTGTGGTTCTATGTTACTCCAGATTCCCAAGTCTGTGTTGCTAGCTTTATTTTTTCGTTATTATTTTGTTTTGTGGGTTTTTGTTTGTTTGTTTTGTTTTTGTTTGGAGGGCGGCTATTTATGTGTATCCTTGGCTTTCCTGGACTCACTTTGTAGAACAGGCTGGACTTGAACTCACGATGATCTGCCTGCCTCTACCTACTGAGTCTCTTTGTGGTTTTTTTGTGGGGTTTTTTGTTTGTTTAATGGTTTTTATTTTATTTTGTCTTGGATTTTTGAGACTGGGTTTCTCTGTTTAGCCTTGGCTATTTAATAGTTTTTCAAGACAGGATTTCTTTGTGTAGCCCAGACTTCGCTGGAAGTCACTGTGTAGACCAGCCTGGCCTCAAACTCATAAGTGCAACTCATAGAGATCTGCCTGCTTCTGTCTATGCTGGCATGAAAGCTGTGCACCATTACCACTCAGATGTTTGGGGTTTTTTTTCAAGACAGAATTTCTCAATGTTTATCTGACTGTCCTGAAACTCAGACATCTGCCTCCCAAGTATTGGGATTAAAGGTGTGCACACCACCATGCCTGGTTTATCTTTACACCAGTGATCCAGGAAATGAGGCTATCATTTTAATTCCTTGTTTTTTTCTATACTTCCCAATTAGCCCTTCAGCACGCATGAATTACTGTGTTTTTGTTTATTTTTGGTTTCTCAAGACAGGGTTTCTCTATTTAACAGCCCCGGCTGTCCTAGACTCACTTTGTATACTCTCCAGACTGGGATGAAAGGGATGCGACACCACGCCCAGCAAATTAAGGTGCTTTTTTAAAAAAGTTTTTCAAGACAGGGTTTCTCTGTGTAGCCTTGGATGTCCTGGACTCACTTTGTAGACTAGACTGGCCTCGAACTTACAGCAATCTGGCCACCTCTGCCTTCCGAGTGCTGGGATTAAAGATGTGCACCACCATGCCAAGCAAATTAAGGTTCTTTTTAAGCCAGAAGGCTAAGTCATAGAACTACAGGAAAATGAAACCCAGAGAGACAGTCTACTAACACCTAAGGCTTTGAGGACTCCTCTCAAATATCCACTTCTCCCTCGGGTTTTTTACTTTCTTTTTTCCTAATGCTGGGGAGGGAACCAAGGGTCTTACAGGTGATCAGCAATATTTTTATTCTGTTTTATCTATCCCATATTGGGTTGACTGGTCTTGAGTACCTGATTCACCAGTTCCCACCTCTCAAGGAATGGGACTATGCATCTGTGTGCCGGGGGGCCTGGTATTCTAATTGTAGATTTATAGACGTTTTATGGAACCTTCACTGGCCTCACTCTTGAAGTGGTCTTCCTGTCCCCATCATGTCAACTGATGGAATTATTGGTATGTTGCTGCCATGTGCACCTTAGAGTTTAAACTCATACGTAGTTGTGTGTATATGACTGTACATGCAGAGGTCAGAGGACAACTGGAAATTGGTTCTTTGCATGTGGGTAACAGGGAGTGAAGTCAGGTCATTATCAAGTGGAGCTGGAAGCCCCTTTACCCTCTGCAGCACTATTATACTGGGAGCCATTTAGCAACTCGGGAATATGGAGGATAGAATTGAATTATTCTATGGGGGTTAGTCTCCACAATACTGGGAGAATCCCAGCACTCAGGAGGCAGAAGCAGTCGAATCCTGGTGGGTTTGTGGCCAGCCTGTTCTACAATGCAACTCTAGGACAGCCAAGGCTACACAAAGAAACACTGTCTCTAAAAACAAACAAACAAAAAAGAATGTTTATAGTATCCCCAAGTATGCTTCCCTCAACAACAACAACAACATAAATAAATAAATAAATAAACAAACCAGTAAAAGCTGTACAGTAGTTGCTCAGGCTTTCTACCAGAGGCCTCAACAAGAGAGTCAGAAGCAGGAATTTTTCTAAGGCCAGTACCTGTCTGCCATGTAAAGCCAGTCTTGGACTACCTAAGCAAAACAACATGAGAGACCCTGTCTCCAAAAGCCAAAATAAGATAAATATTAAGAGAAAGAAGTGTTGACAGGAAAAATCACGAAGATGAGGGTGTGAGGTGTTAGGGGGCAGATCAGCAATATGGCCTAGGTTTACCTCATGTTCACTCTGCAGTTCTGAGTTAACACCAACACAGAAGTTAACAAAGGTTTTGTTTTATGTCCCAGGGTGGGATAGGATGCAGCCTCCAAATGGGTCTTTGCCCACCATGTTAGAGGAATTCGGCGTTCCAGTGACAAGGTTTATGAGGTCCTCTACTTTAAGAAGGTAACTGGTACCAGCTTACACACCCCAGGCTGGTAAGAAATAGTAGCAGATTGTGGGGGTGTACCATGGTGAGGTTCCAGGATCATAACATGAAAGTCACCAGTGTTAACTCAGGAGCTCTGGGTTGGAAATTCTGTCCAGAAGTGGCAGTAAATTTCTGTGCTCTCTAGATAGTGTCTTAACAACAATGTGCTTGCCATTGACAGGAACTGGAATCATGGGGGACAGGAACTCAGCCAGGGACACTCAGCTTTGGGTGCACTGTCTGTTGTGAGAACCCAGAAGTGCCATGTCAGCTGAGTGCCCCTGGCTGGAAGAAGCCTTCCAAGAACATGGAGATGTGCGTCCCCTGCCGGGAATCCAGGACATTGCTGGTATCACTGCCTCAGAGGCAGGAGGCAGCTGTGGGAGGTAGGTGGCCCTGAGGTGTACTGTGGGTTCTAGAGTCAAAAAAGCCATGAGGAGCTCAGTGGTATGACCCTACACAAGGGCCAGCAGTCACTCAATCCTTGGGACCATTTTCAAAAATCCTTGGGGTACAACCAAGTTTCCCTGGGTTAGGATGCAGTGTTCTCTTAGCAAAGCCTACAAGCTGTAGGGATCCTAAAGGCCACGGTGGATACTTTACTCTCTTGACAAGGACTTTAAAACATTAGTCTTGGTGTCGCATGGAAAGCAGGTCTTTCTGTCCTTGTGTGGCTTAGTGTCCCCCCAGAACTGCTCTCCCACAGGAAGTCCTTTCCCCTTCTGATCAATTGTGCACAGGAGGAAGTGAGGCACTCCTGTTGGTCACCTTAGTGGGACCCGTATGAGGACTTGGGGTAGCGCTCTGCTCTGAGTCACTTGCCAAAGACACTTGGCTGCCTAGGCCTGGGCTGGGCATGGGACCTGCCTCAGGCTGTGAGGGATGTTTTTGTGGCCTCAGGAGACATCTCTGAGGCTTGGACTTCACCATCTGATACAAAATGTCATTCTTCAAGATCTCTGAACTTTCTTCACTACTGGACAAAGTTCTTTGCTCAAGCAGCTGGGCTTGACAGGAGGCCTCTGTCATGGTGTACCCCTCACTTGGGAAGTGCCTTCTCTGCTTCCAAAGGAGAAAGTGCTTCCTGGAGGTCAGGAGAAGCAGTCACTGTGCTGCTGGACATGTCTGTGTCCACACAGTTACAAGTCTTCCCCATCTTTCACCGTTCAGAACCAGGAAGGGAGTGGGGAAGAAAGAACACAACTGGTGTGTGCTAGATTTTCCTGTGTGGCTTTCTGTGTTGTTTTCGTTGTTGTTGTTATTGTTGTTACTATGGTGGATTTACTCATTTACCCAGACTAATATTGAGACATGAGAGATATGTACCTGGGATTTTAGGTGACAACTTTGCAGCTATTTAGAGAAACTTCAAGGGATTAAACTCAGGTCAGCAGACTGGTGTCAAGACCCTCTTAGCCTTGTTGCTGTTAGGATAAAAATTGTGATGGCTGAGCCAGACATAGTGGCAGAGGCAGATGGATAATTGTGAGTTCAAGGCCAGCCTGGTCTACAAAGGAGTCCAGGATAGCCAAGGCTACACAGAGAAACCCTTTGTTGGAAAAAAAAGTGCTGCAGAATAAAGGCATGTGCCCCCAAGCCCCCACCCATCTTGCTACAACATCTGTCACCCCATTGATTGCCAGGATTGACTTGGCTGATCTAACTGGCTAGGCATGTGTTCTCTTCCTCCCTCACCTCTCCATGTGCATCCCTCTCATAGCTGGGTGCTTGTTCACAGAGGACTATCTTCCCTGAGAACCTGGAGTGGCTGTGCTATCCTGACAGAACCTCCAAACAAGCTCAAGGTAAGGTTTTAATCTTTCTCCCATGTGGCTCTCGTTCCAGCTTTTCTCTGGGAAGAGTCTGCTTTGGATGGAGGCATTGGGGGAGGTAGGGCAGGTCAGTTCTGCAACTTGCTAAAGGTCTTGGCTGCCTGGGGCTGTGCAGGGCAAGGAGCCATCCCCAGGCTGTGATGTCAAGCTGAGGTGATGTTTCTGTGGCCCCAAGAGACATCTCTGAGGCTTGGACTTCACCATCTGATACAAAATGTCTTTCTTAAAGATCTCTGGACTTTCTTCACTATTGGACAAGGTACTTCACTCAAGCAGCTGAGCCTGGCAGAAGGCCCCTGGCAGGGTGTGTCCCTCATGTGGGAAGTGCCCTCTGTGCTTCCAAAGGAGGAAGACACTCCCTCTGGAGTGTACCCCCTGAGAGCAGCAGCCTGGAGCCCAGGACAAGCAGCCACTGTGCTGATGGTCTGGAAGTGTCTGTGTCCACACAGTTACACATCTTCCCCACCTCCACATCTCATAACTGGGGGTGTGGTAGAAGGAAGAAGACAACCTGTGTGTACCAGCTTTCCTGGTGTAGCTGCTGTGTTGTTCTTGTGTGATTGTTGTTGTGAATTTACTGATGTCCACTGACTTACACTGGCACATGAGTGGCCTGCAGATGGTTTTATGTATAAGAATAAGATATAAAAAGATGATATAATAAGGTACCAGATGCCACATAGTATGTTATAGGAGGTTTATTAAATGAGCATGGGGAGAGAAGGAAAGGAGGGAGGGGTACTCCAGATAGAGACAGAGACAAGAAGAATAAAAGAAGTAGAGAGAGAGGGAGGGAAGGAGGAGAGACAGAGAGAGAGAGAGAGAGAGAGAGAGAGAGAGAGAGAGAGAGAGAAGGGTAATGTTGAGACCCCTAGGAGGGTTTGTCCTTTTATATAGCCCTGGACAGGGCCATATACCAGCCTTACCATCTGAACCCCACAGCCTCCCACCCTACCCCTACCCCTGTGGGAGGTAAGCAGTGACATCACAGGTAGGCAAACTAGAGCAGAATCCTATCACTTGGCATGTCAGGTGACAACCTTGGAGGCTTTTGCAGTAACTTTTCATGATTAATCTCAGGTCAACAGGTGGGTATCCAAACCCTCAAAGCCATGTTGCTGGCATTGTGACACAAAGAAAATCTCCTTAGGATTTCTAGCTTCATCTCAGACACAGCCCTTCTTTTCCCAGTGAGAAGCTAGAATTGCAGGATTGTACCAACAGTCCCCTGCATGCCTTGTTTCTGTGGCTCATTACACTGTTTTTTGTTTTGTTTTGTTTTTTTGTTTTTTGAGTCAGGGTTTCTCTTTTAGTCCTGGATGTCCTGGACTTGCTTTGTAGATCTAGATAGCCTGGAACTCACAGAGTTTGCCTGCCTCTGCCTCCCAAGTACTGGGATTAAAGGCATGTGCCACCGCACACAGCTACAGTGTATTTTTAAAAATTGATATGAGATTTTATGTCCACGTGTACATATGTGTAACAAATGCAAGTTTAGTAGTCAAGAAAGTCACAACAGGAACCAGAATTGGTGGCACATGTCTTTAATCCCAGCCCTGGGGAGGCAGAGGCTGGGAGATTTGTGTGAGGCTAAAGACAGAGAGTCTAGGGCAGCCAGGGCTATTACACAGAGGAAGCCTGTCTCATAAAACTGAAAAAAACAAAGAGAGAAAGAGAGAGAGAGAGAAAGAGAAGAGAGAAAGAAAGAGAGAGAGAGAGAGAGAGGAAGAAAGGAAGGAAGGAAGAAAAGAAGAGAAGACCGTTGCAACCCCTAGAAATTCAGTTCTAGGTTGTTGTGATCCATCGTTTTCTATGTTGGATGCTTTATCAAGTCTGGCCTTGAAATCCTGATTTTTCTGCCTGAAACTATCACCATCTTCTGTGCGGTGTAATTGTTAATTGTTACTCTGTAAGCTTACTAAATCCATGTCTCCTCTAATACACCCACTATGTTGTTGTTCTTTGGGAGTGAGGAGAGGCAGTGGGAGGGGGGAGGAGGCACAGGCAAAGCTCCATCAGCTGCTCAAAGCTCTTGTTCACTTTACCATGGTTATGTCTAAGGGAAGGTGAAGAGGGAAGATTTCTTAACAGTTCCCTGTACCTACTGAGGGTCCTACATTGCTGGGTAGAAGTGGGGAGCAGGGGGACCAGAGAGATGCCTCTCTGCTCTTCCAGAGGTCCTGAGTTCATCTCCCAGGAAACCAACTTTTATGTGGTCTGATGCCCTCTTCCTCACGTAGGTTTACATGCAGAGTGCACTCATTTTCATAAAAATAATAAATAAATCATTAAATAGCAAAAAAGCAAAAAAAAAAACAAAAAAGTGGGGAGCACAGGAGTATCCAGTGCAAATTAACTCTAGGAAATGAGTTCATTATGGATTATACGGATTTTAAATTTTCAGCTATTTTGACTTTGACATGAACTCTGGTGCTCCATATTTGACCACCTCCCCTTGGTGGGGAGGCCTGGTGGCACTCAAAGAAAGAATAAGCACACTACCAATATGAGACTTGATAGCCTATGACCATATAGTGGGGGAGGAGGTCCCTCTTGGTCATAGACTTAGGGGAGGGGAATAGGGTGAAAGCGGGAGGGAGGCAGGAATGGGAGGATAGAATTGATGGGATAACATTTGAGATGTAATCTGAATAAACTATTTATATAAAATTATATATATATATATTATCTCTTATATCTTAAATAAATACAATGTTATTTTTTTGTTATTTTTTTGTTTTCTTCTGAGTTTTAGCTCTCGTGAGCCTTTTTTTATTATTAATTTATTCTTGTTACATCTCAATGTTTATCCCATCCCTTGTATCCTCCCATTCCTCCCTCCCCCTTCCCCATTTTCCCATTATTCCCCTCCCCTTATGACTGTTCCTGAGGGGGATTACCTCCCCCTGTATATTCTCATAGGGTATCAAGTCTCTTCTTGGCTACCTGCTGTCCTTCCTCTGAGTGCCACCAGGTCTCCCGCTCCAGGGGACATGGTCAAATGTGAGGCACCAGAGTAGGTGAGAAAGTCATATCACACTCTCCACACAACTGTGGAGAATATTATGACCATTGGCTAGATCTGGGAAGGGGTTTAAAGTTTACCTCCTGTATTGTCCTTGGCTGGTGCCTTAGTTTGAGCGAGACCCCTGGGCCCAATTCTGCCTATCATATTGTTCTACTTGTAGATTTCTAGGACCCTCTGTATCCTTTTATTTTGCAATTCTCCCATACGTCTCTCATTTAGAGTCCCAATAGGATGTCCTCCCCTCTGTCCCAGTTTCCTGGTAAGTGAAGGCTTTCGTGGGACCTGCCCCTAGGGCTAGTATGCAGATATAAGTGAGTATATACCATTTGATTCTTTCTGCTTCTGGGTTAACTCACTCATTATGATCATTTCTAGCTCAATCCATTTATCCACAAATTTCGGGAATTCCTTGTTTTTAATAGCTGAGTAGTATTCCATAGTGTATATGTACCACAGTTTCTTTATCCACTCTTCTACTGAGGGACACTTAGGCTGTTTCCATGTTCTGGCTATTATGAATAAGGCTGCTATGAACATGGTTGAGCAAATTTTCTTGTTGTGTGCTGGAGCATCTTCTGGGTATATTCCAATGAGTGGAATAGCTGGGTCTTGAGGAAGCCCTATTCCCATTTTTCTGAGATAGCACCAGATAGACTTCCAAAGTGGCGGTACTAGTTTGCATTCCCACCAGCAATGAAGGAGTGTTCCTCTCTCCCCACATCCTCGCCAGCATTTGGTGTCGCTTGAGTTTTTGATCTTAGCCATTCTGATGGGTGTAAGATGGAATCTCAGAGTTGTTTTGATTTGCATTTCCCTGATGACTAAGGAGGTTTAGCATTTCTTTAAGTGTTTCTCAGCCATTTGATACTCCTCTGTTGAGAATTCTCTGTTTAGTTCCAAGCCCCATTTCTCAATTGGGTTATTCGGTTTGGTGGTGTTTAATTTCTTGAGTTCTTTATATATTTTGGATATTAGGCCTTTGTCAGATGTAGGGTTGGTGAAGATTTTTTCCCAGTGTGTAGGCTGTCGCTTTGTTCTCTTGACAGTGTCTCCTGCCTTACAGAAGCTTCTCAGCCTCATGAGGTCCCATTTATTAATGGTTGACATTAAGGCCTGGGCCGTTGGTGTTCTGTTCAGGAAGTTGTCTCCTGTGCCAATATGTTCCAGGCTCTTTCCCAATTTTTCCTCAAAGTGTCTTAGTGTCTCTGGTTTTATGTTGAGGTCTTTAATCCACTAGGATTTGAGTTTTGTGCAAGGTGACAAATATGGGTCCAGTTTCATTTTTTTACACATAGACATCCAGTTAGACCAGCACCATTTGTTGAAGATGCTATTTTTTTTCCATTGAATGGATTTGGGTTCTTTGTCAAAAATCAAGTGACCATATGTGTGTGGATTCATATCTGGGTATTCTATTCGATTCCACTGATCAACCAGCCTGTTGCCATGCCAGTACCATGCTGTTTTAATTACTATTGCTTTATAGTACAGTTTGAGACCAGGTATGGAGATTCCTCCAGAGCACTTTTTATTGTACAAGATTGTTTTAGCTATTCTGGGTTTTTTGTTTTTCCATATGAAGTTCAGAATTGAACTTTCAATGTCTTTAAAAAATTGTGTAGGTATTTTGATAGGGATTGCATTGAATCTGTAGATTGCTTTTGGTAGGATGGCCATTTTTACTATGTTAATTCTCCCTGATCCATGAGCAAGGAAGATCATGCCATCTTCTCAGGTCATCTTCAATCTCTTTCTTCAGAGTTTTGAAATTATTTTCATACAAGTCCTTCACTTGTTTAGTTAGGGTAACTCCTAAATATTTTATATTGCTTGTGGCTAATGTGCAGGGTTTGGTTTTCCTAATTTCTTCTTCTGCAAGCTTGTCATTTGTGTATAGGAAGGCTACAGACTTTTTTGAGTTAATTTTGTATCCAGCCAATTTGCTGAAGGTGTTTACCAGCTTTAGGAGTTCTCTGGTGGAATTTTGAGGCTCACTTATGTACACTATCATATCATCTGCAAATAGGGAGAATTGGACTTCCTCCTTTCCCATTTAGATACACTTGATCTCCTTTTGTTGTCTTATTGCTCTGGCTAGAACTTCGAGTACTATATTGAAGAGATATGGAGAGAGTGGGCAGCCTTGCCTTGTTCCCGATTTTAGAGGAATTTCCTTGTGTATCTCACCATTTACTTTGATTTTGGCTATTGGCTTGCTGTATATAGCCTTTATTATGTTGAGGAAAGTGCCTTGTATCCCCGATCTCTCTAAAACTTTAAACATGAATGGGTGTTGAATTTTATCAAATGCTTTCTCTGCATCCAAAGAGAAGATCATGCGGTGTTTTATTTTCAGTTTGTTTATATGGTGGATTACATTGATGGATTTCCGTATATTAAACCATCCCTGCATGCCTGGAATGAAGCCTACTTAGTCATGATGAATGATATCTTTGATGTGCTCCTGTATTCGTTTTGCAAGTATTTTATTTAGTATTTTTGCATCTATGTTCATAAGAGAAATTGGTCTGAAATTCTCTTTCTTTGTTGAGTCTTTGTGAGGTTTAGGTATCAATGAGACTATGGCCTCATAGAATGAATTTGGTAATTTTCCATCCATTTCTATCTTTTGGAGTAGCTTGAAGAGTATCGGTATTAGCTCGCCCTTAAAGGTCTGGTAGAATTCTGCACTGAAACCATCTGGCCCCGGGCTTTGTTTGGTTGGGAGACCATCGATGATTGCTTCTATTTCTGTAGGGGAAATGGGACTATTTACCTTGTTTATCTGTTCTTCATTCAACTTTGGCAAGTGAAATTGATCAAGAAAATCGTCCATTTCCCTTAGATTTTCAAATTTTGTGGCATATATGCCTTCAAAGTAGGATCTTATGATTCTTTGAATTTCTTCAGTGTCTGTTGTTATGTCTCCCTTTTCATTTCTGATTTTGTTGATTTCAATACTGTCTCTCTGCCTTTTATTTAATTTAGCTAATGGTCTGTCTACCTTGTTGATTTTCTCAAAGAAACAGCTTTTGGTTTTGTTGATTCTTTGGACTGTTTTCTTAGTTTTTAATTTGTTAATTTCAGCCCTGAGTTTCATTATTTCCAGGCGTCTACTCCTCTTGGGTGTTTCTGCTTCTTTTTTTCCAGGGCTTCCAGTTATATTGTTAAGATGCTTATATGCGATATTTCCAATTTCTTTTTAAAGGCACTTAGTGCTATGAATTTTCCTCTTAGCACTGCTTTCAATGTATCCCACAAATTTGCGTATGTTGTTTCTTCATTTTCATTGAATTTCAGGAACTCCTTGATTTCTTTCTTTATTTCTTTTCTGACCCAGGTGTCATTTAGCAGAGAGTTGTTTAGTTTCCTCATACATATAGGCTTTTTGTTATTTCTGTTGTTGTTGAATTGCAGCCTAGGAGCATGGTGATCTGATAAGATACAAGGTATTATTTCAATCCTCTTGTATCTATTGAGGCTTGCTTTGTGACCTACGATGTGACCAATTTTGGAGAAGGTTCCATGGGGTGCAGAGAAGAAGGTGTATTCTTTCTTGTTTGGGTGAAAGGTTCTATAGATATCTGTTAGATCCATTTGAGCCATGGCATTGGTTAATGAGGTTATTTCTTGGCTTAGTTTCTGTTTTAATGACTTATCCTTCAGTGAGAGTGGGGTGTTGAATTCTCCCACTATTATAGTGTGGGTATCGATGTGTGGTTTAAGTTTTATAGGAGATCTTTTTCAAATGTGGGTGCCCTTGTATTGGGAGCATAGATGTTCAGAAATGTGATGTCATCTTGGTTGACTTTAACTTTGATGAGTATGATGTTTCCTTCCTCATCCCTTTTGATTAATTTTGGTTGAAAGTCTATTTTGTTCGATACTAAAACAGCTATGCCTGCTTGCTTCTTGTGACCATTTGCTTGGAATATTTTTTTCCAACATTTTGCCCTGAGGTAATGCCTTTCATTATGGGTGAGATGTGTTTCTTGAATGCAGAAGAATGTTGGATCTTGTTTATGTACCCATTCAGTTAGTCTGTTTCTTTTTATTGGAGAAAAGAGGCCATTGATGTTGAGAGATATTAATGACCAGCGACTGTTAAGAGTCTTAATTTTGATGTTGTTTCCAGTCGAGCGTTTGTGTAGTTGTGTTTTTGCCATGGGATAGTTATCTATTTCCTGAGTAGTTTTGGATGTAGCTTGACCCTTTGGGATGGAGTTTTCCTTCTAGTACCTTTTGCAAAGCTGGATTTGTGGATAGGTACTGTTTGAATTTGTTTTGTCCTGAAATATTTTGTTTTCTCCATCAACGGTTATTGATAGTTTTGTTGGGTAAAGTAGTCTGGCCTGGCATCTGTGGTCTCTTAGGGTTTGCAGGATCTCTGTCCAGGCCCTTCTGGCTTTTATGGTCTCTGCTGAGAAGTCGGGTGTAATTCTGATAGGTTTACCATTAAATGTTATTTGGCCCTATTCCCTTGCAGCTTTTAATATTTTTTCTTTGTTCTGCATGTTTTGTGTTTTGATTATTATGTGGCGGGCAGTTTTTCTTTTCTGGTCAATTCTATTTGGTGTTCTGTAGGCCTCTTGTATGTTTATAGGCATTTCTTTCTTTAGATTGGGGAAATTATTTTCTATGATTTTGTTGAGAATAGTTTCTGGGCCCTGGAGTCTGATGTCTTCTTTTTCTTCAATGCCTATTATCCTCAAATTTCTTCTTTACATGGTGTCCTTAATTTCTTGGATGTTTTGTGTCAGGAGTTTTCAAGATTTGGCATTTTCTTTAATGGGTGATTCAATATCTGTGATTGTATCTTCTAGACCTGAGATTTGTTCTTCCATCTCTTGGATTCTGTTAGAAAATCTCACCTCTGTATTGCCCACCTTCTTCTCTGAGGTCTCACATTCTCGTTTTTCTTCTGTCTGTGTGTTTATCATTGAATCCATTTTCATTTTCAGATCTTGAACTGATTTTTTTATTTCTTTCATCTGATTGTTTCTATATTCCTGAATTTCTGCCATTGCCTCTTTATAGGTCTTCAGAGATTGAACCGTTTTATTTATTTCTTTCTTTTGGTTGTTTGCATTTTCCTGCCATTTTTCCAGTTCCTCTCTATGTGCTTCTTTTATGTCTCTCACCTGTTTGTCTGCGTCTTCCTGCATTTGATTACGAATATCATTTGTTTCCTCCATTATCATCCTCATTACTAAGGATTTGAGGTCATTTTCTTGTATTTCCATTGTTTATGAGTTCTCTTGGTTGTTTTCTTTGAGATAGCTGGAAACTGAAGATGGCATGTTGTTTTGGGGTTTTTTGCGTATGCTTTTTCGTTGTCCTTTAGACATCTTGCCATCTTTGTTTTTGTTGGGTAGCTTCCAGCATTGGATGGCGGGAGTCTGATGATAGATTCACTTGTTTTCTCACGACTCCCCTAGGCTGGGAGCTCAAAGGTTCACTGGTGTGGATGTTAGGACGTTAGCCCAGTTGTTCTGGCCTTTCACAGCCAGTGATCTTCAGCTCCCCTGTGCTGTGGATCCTGCAATTGTTCTGGGTCTATGAATGAGCGTTGGGTCAGGCCAAGGTATCCACAGCCTTCTGTGTTCCCTGCCAAGTCCAGCCAGGAACACTGGGCCTGAACCACGGGCTGAACTCAGCTAGTTTCTCAGCGCCTGAACCGTCTGCCGAGCTCAGCTAGGGGTTCTGGGTCCAAAATGCACACAGGGTCCAGCCAGAATTTTTGGCTGGGACGACGCACCAATCTCCGCTAGGGCCTTTTGGCCCAAAGTGCGTGCTGTGGTCAATTATTGACGCAGGGCCTGAACTGTCCACCAATCTCAGCCAGGAATGCTGGATTCAAACTGCTCACTGTGTCCAACCAGAGTCTTAGAGCCGGTGGAACCAAGCGCTCTGTCCAGCCTGTGCCACAGCAGGAGAACTGTGGCTGTTCTGAGTTAGCGCCAATGGTGGAACCAAGTGCTCCGCCCAGACTGTGTCAGTGCAGGGGAGCTGCCGCTGAGCTGAGGTGGCGCCTAGGGTGGAACTGAGGGCTCGGCCAAGCCTGCGCCACAGCAGGAGAACTGTGGCTGCTCTGAGTTAGCGCCGGTGGTGGAATCAAGTGCTCCGCCCAGACTGTGTCACCACAGGGGAGCAGCCGCTGTGCTGAGGTGCTGCCTGGTGTGGAGCTGCAGGCACCACTAAGCCTGCGCCACAGCAGGGGAGCTGTGGCTGAAGCTGAGTTAGTGCCTCAGGCAGAATTGCTTGCTGGGCTGCGCCAGTACCTGGGACTCTGGGGCCGAACTGTCCGCCAAGTCCAGTCTGGGTCCGAAGGCTCCATGTGACCCAAATCCTGCCCCAAGTCCCCTTTCCCGCAGCAACTCACACTCACCACCACACCAATCACCTCCACCGGAAGGCTATGAGCTGCAAACCTCAGCCACCGCTGCTGGCACCGCTTGTACTCCTGCCT
Organism: Acomys russatus; assembly: GCF_903995435.1. NCBI lineage: Eukaryota > Metazoa > Chordata > Mammalia > Rodentia > Muridae > Acomys > Acomys russatus. The sequence goes on from NW_026131665.1 coordinate 16,470, forward strand.
CTGCTGCTGCCGCTCCAATCAGAGAAAATCCATGCTCCTCCTGTGTGCAGGGGCACGCAGGTCCTCCGCACCCTGGTCCCTCGGAACCGTGGAGCACTCCCGCTGCTGTGGTGTTCAGACCTCGGTGTTCCTGGCTCAGAAAATGGGAATAGGGCTTCCTCAAGACCCAGCTATTCCACTCCTTGGAATATACCCAGAAGATGCTCCAGCACACAACAAGAAAATTTGCTCAACCATGTTCATAGCAGCCTTATTCATAATAGCCAGAACATGGAAACAGCCTAAGTGTCCCTCAGTAGAAGAGTGGATAAAGAAACTGTGGTATATATACACTATGGAATACTACTCAGCTATTAAAAACAAGGAATTCCCGAAATTTGTGGATAAATGGATTGAGCTAGAAATGATCATAATGAGTGAGTTAACCCAGAAGCAGAAAGAATCAAAAGGTATATACTCACTTATATCTGCATACTAGCCCAAGGGGCAGGTCCCACAAAAGCCTTCACTTACCAGGAAACTGGGACAGAGGGGAGGACATCCTATTGGGACTCTAAATGAGAGACGCATAGGAGAATAGCAAAATAAAAGGATACAGAGGGTCCTAGAAATCTACAACTAGAACAATATGATAGGCAGATCGTTCCTGGCTCAGAAATCTGTGCAATTCCCTGAATTGTTCACTGGAGTCTCCAAACGCGGTCCACACTGCTCGCTGCCATCTTGGATCCCTCCACAATGTTATTTTTAACTAAATGCTATAACATAGACAGATATTTAAAATTAGCTCTTACATAATTCATAAATGACTAAAACCACAGATCGGCAGAGACTTCAGCCCCAGAGTCCCGGGTTATGGCTCAGCCCAGCAAGCAATTCTGCCCGAGGCACTAACTCAGTGCAGCCACAGCTCTCCGGCTGTGACAAAGGCTGGGCAGAGCACACAGTTCCACTGGAGGCGCTGGCTCAGTGCAGCCACAGTTCTCCTGCTGTGACGCAGGCTGGGCGGAAAGCTCAGCTCCACCGGAGGCCCTAGCTCAGCACAGACACAGTTCTCTTGCTGTGATACAGGCTGGGCGGAGTGCTCAGTTCCACTGGAAGCCCAAGCTCAGCGCAGCCACAGTTCTCTTGCTGTGATTCAGGCTGGGCAGAGCGCTTCGTTCCACCGGCTTTAAGACTCTGGTTGGACACAGTGTGCAGTTTGAATCCAGAATTGCTGGCTGAGCTTGGTGGACAGTTCGGGCCCTGAGGCAATAACTGACCACAGCGCGCACTTTGGGCCAAAAGCCCCTAGCTGAGCATGGTGCATAGTCCCAGCCCAAAAATTCTGGCTGGACCCTCTGTGCATTTTGGGCCCAGAATCCCTAGCTGAGCTCGACAGAGGTTTCAGGCCCTGAAAATCTAGCTGAGTTTGGCCCGTGGTTCAGACCTAGTGTTCCTGGCTGGACTTGCCAGGGGACACAGAAGTCTATGGATACCTTGGCCTGACCCAACGCTCATTCAGAGACCCAGAACAATTGCAGGACCCACAGCACAGGGGAGCTGAACATCACTGGCTGTGAGAGTCCAAAACAACAGGACTAACCTATAAACACCCACACCAGTAAAGCATTAGAGTTCCCAGACTAGAGAAATCATGAGAAAACAAGTAAATCTATCATCAGACTCCCTCCATCCAACTCTGGAAGCTACCCAACAAAAAAAAAAGATAGCAAGATGTCTAACGGACAGCGAAAAAGCATACACAAAAAACCCAAAACTACGTAGTGTCTCCAGTTTCCAGCTATCCCAAAGAGAACTCAAATACAATGGAACTACAAGAAAATGACCTCAAATCCTTAGTAATGAGGATGAAAATGGAGAAACAAATAAAATTTTTAAAGAAATGCAGGAAGACGCAGACAAACAGGTGAGAGACATAAAAAAAAGCACATCGAGTGGAACTGGAAAAATTGCATGAAAATCCAAACAACCAGATGAAAGAAATAAATAAAGTGGTTCAAGCTCTGAAAACCTAAAAGGAGGCAATGGAAGAAACTCAGGAATATACAAACAATCAGATAAAAGAAATCAAAAAATCAGTTCAAGATCTGAAAATGAAAATGGATTCAATGATAAACACACAGACAGTAGAAAAACGAGAACGTGTGACCTCAGAGAAGAAGGCAAGCAACACAGAGGGGAGCTTTTCTAACAGAATCCAAGAGATGGAAGAACGAATCTCAGGTCTAGAAGAAACAATCAAAGATCTTGAAGCAACCATTAAAGAAAATGCCAAATCTTGAAAACTCCTGACACAAAACATCCAAGAAGTTAAGGACACCATGAAAAGAAGAAATTTGAGGATAATAGGCATTGTAGAAAGAGAAGAAATCAGACTCCAAGGCCCAGAAACTATTCTCAACAAAATCATAGAAGAAAATTTCCCCCAACTAAGGAAATAGATGCATATAAACATACAAGAGGCCTACAGAACACCAAATAGAATTGACCAGAAAAGAAAAACTGCCCCCCACATAATAATCAAAACAAAAAACATGCAGAACAAAGAAAAAATATTGAAAGCTGCAAGGGAAAAGGGCCCAATAACATTTAATGGTAAACCTATCAGAATTACACCCGACTTCTCAGCAGAGACCATAAAAGCCAGAAGGGCCTGGACAGAGATCCTGCAAACCCTAAGAGACCACAGATGCCAGGCCAGACTACTTTACCCAGCAAAACTATCACTAACCATTGATGGAGAAAACAAAATGTTACAGGACAAAAACAAATTCAAACAGTACCTATCCACAAATTCAGCTTTACAGAAGGTACTAGAAGGAAAACTCCATCCCAAAGGGTCAAGCTACAGCCAAAACTACTCAGGAAATAGATAACTATCCCATTGCAAAAACACAACTACACAAATGTTTGACTGGAAACAACATCAAAATTAAGACTCTTACCAGTCGCTGGTCATTAATATCTATCAACATCAATGGTCTCAATTCTCCAATAAAAAGACACAGAGTAACAGAATGGGTGCACAAACAAGACCCAACATTCTTCTACATTCAAGAAACACATCTCACCCATAATGATAGGCAATACCTCAGGGTAAAAGTTGGAAAAAAATATTCCATGCAAATGGTCTCAAGAAGCAAGCAGGCATAGCCATTTTAGTATCCAACAAAATAGACTTTCAACCAAAAGTAATCAAAAGTGATGAGAAAGGACACTTCATACTCATCAAAGGTAAAGTCCACCAAGATGACTTCTCAATTATGAACATCTATGCTCCCAATACAAGGGCACCCACATTTGTAAAAGATCTGCTAAAAAAGCTGAAACCACACATCAATCCCCACACTATAATAGTGGGGGACTTCAACACCCCACTCTCACTGAAGGATAAATCACTGAAACAGAAACTAAGCCCAGATATAACCTCATTAACCAATGCCATGGGTCAAATGGATCTAACAGATATCTATAGAATCTTTTACCCAAACAAGAAAGAATATACTTTCTTCTCTGCACCCCATGGAACCTTCTCCAAAATTGACCACATCGTAGGTCACAAAGCAAGCCTCAATTGATACAAGAGGATTGAAATAATACCTTGTATCTTATCAGATCACCATGCTCTTAGGCTGCAATTCAACAACAACAGAAATAACAAAAAGCCTACACACACTAGGAAACTAAAAAACTCTCTGCTAAATGACACTTGAGTCAGGGAAGAAATAAAGAAAGAAAACAAGGAGTTTCTGAAATTCAGTGAAAATGAAGGAAAAACATACCAAATTTGTGGGATACATTGAAAGCAGTGCTAAGAGGAAAATTCATAGCACTAAGTGCCTTTAAAAAGAAATTGGAAACATCGCACACAAGCATCTTAATGACACAACTGGAATCACTAGAAAAAAAAGAAGCAGAAACACTCAAGAGGAGTAGAGGTCTGGAAATAATCAAACTCAAGGCTGAAATTAAAAAAAAAGAAACTAAGAAAACAGTACAAAGAATCAACAAAACCAACAACTGCATCTTTGAGAAAATCAACAAGATAGACAGACCATTAGCCAAACTAACTAAAAGGCAGAAAGACAGTATCAAAATCAACAAAATCAGAAATGAAAAGGGAGACATAACAACAGACACTGAAGAAATACAAAGATTCATAAGATCCTACTTTGAAGGCATATACGCCACAAAATTTGAAAATCTAAGGGAAATCGACGAATTTCTTGATCAATTTCACTTGCCAAAGTTGAGTGAAGAACAGATAAACAAGCTAAATAGTCTCATTTCCCCTACAGAAATAGAAGCAATCATCAATAGTCTCAAAAAAAAAAAAAAAAAAAAAAAGCCCCGGGCCAGATGGTTTCACTGCAGAATTCTACCAGACCTTAAAGGGTGAGGTAATATAGATACTATTCAAGCTACTCCAAAAGATAGAAATGGATGAAAAATTACCAAATTCATTCTATGAGGCCATAGTCTCATTGATACCTAAATTTCACAAAGACTCAACAAAGAAATAGGATTTCAGACCAATTTCTCTTATGAACATCGATGCAAAAATACTAAATAAAATATTTGCAAAACGAATACAAGAACATATCAAAGATATCATTCATCATGACCAAGAAGGCTTCATTCCAGGCATGCAGGGATGGTTTAATATATGGAAATTTATCAATGTAGTCCACCATATAAATAAACTGAAAATAAAAAACCACATGATCATCTCTTTGGATGCAGAGAAAGCATTTGATAAAATCCAACACCCATTCATGTTTAAAGTTTTAGAGAGATTGGGGATACAAGGCACTTTCCTCAACATAATAAAGGCTATATACAGCAAGCCAATAGCCAAAATCAAAGTAAATGGCGAGATACTCAAGGAAATTCCTCTATAATCGGAATCAAGGCAATGCTGCCCACTGTCTATATATCTCTTCAATATAGTACTGGAAGTTCTAGCCAGAGTAAGAAGACAACAAAAGGAGATCAAGGGTAACCAAATGGGAAATGAGGAACTCAAATTCTCCCTATTTGCAGATGATATAATTGTGTACATAAGTGACCCTCAAAATTCCACCAGAGAACTCCTACAGCTGATAAACACCTTCAGCAATTTAGCTGAATACAAAATTAACTCAAAAAACTCTGTAGCCTTCCTATACACAAATGACAAGCTTGCAGAGGCAGAAATTAGGGAAACCACACCCTTCACATTAGCCACAAGCAATATAAAATATTTAGGAGTTACTCTAACTAAGCAAGTGAAGGACTTCTTTGAAAAACATTTCAAAACTCTGAAGAAAGAGACTGAAGATGACCTGAGAAGATGGAATGATCTTTCTTCCTCATGGATCAGGAGAATTAACATAGTAAAAATGGCCATCCTACCAAAAGCAATCTACAGATTCAATGCAATCCCTATCAAAATACCTACACAATTTTTTAAAGACATTGAAAGTTCAATTCTGAATTTCATATGGAAAAACAAAAAACCCAGAATAGCTAAAACAATCTTGTACAATAAATGGTGCTCCGGAGGAATCTCTATACCTGATCTCAAACTGTACTATAAAGCATTAGTAATTAAAACAGCATGGTACTGGCACAGCAACAGGCTGGTTGATCAGTGGAATCGAATAGAAGACCCAGATATGAATCCACACACATATGGTCACTTGATTTTTGACAAAGAACCCAAATCCATTCAATGGAAAAAAGGATAGCATCTTCAACAAATGGTGCTGGTCTAACTGGAGGTCTATGTGTAAAAAAATGAAACTGGACCCATATTTGTCACCTTGCACAAAACTCCAATCCAAGTGGATTAAAGACCTCAACATAAAAACAGAGACACTAAGTCACTTAAAAAAAAAGGTGAGGAAGAGCCTGGAACATATTGGCACAGGAGACAACGTCCTGAACAGAACACCAACAGCCTAGGCCTTAATGTCAACAATTAATAAATGGGACCTCATGAGGCTGAGAAGCTTCTGTAAGGCTGGAGACACTGTCTAGAGAACAAAGCGACAGCCTACAGACTGAGAAAGATCTTCGCCAACCCTACATCTGACAAAAGTCTAATATGCAAAATGTATAAAGAACTCAAGAAATTGAACACTACCAAAACAAATAACCCAATTGCGAACTGGGGCTTGGAAATTAACAAAGAATTCTCAACAGAGGAATACCAAATGGCTGAGAAACACTTAAAGAAATGCTAAACCTCCTTAGTCATCAGGGAAATGCAAATCAAAACAACTCTGAGATTCCATCTTACACCCATCAGAATGGCTAAGATCAAAAACTCAAGGGACTCCACATGCTGGCAAGGATGTGGGGGGAGAGGAACACTCCTTCATTGCTGTTGGGAATGCAAACTAGTACCGCCACTTTGGAAATCTATCTGGTGCTATCTCAGAAAAAAGGGAATAAGGCTTCTTCAAGACTCACTCCTTGGAATATACCCAGAAGATGCTGCAGCACAGAACAAGACATTTTGCTCAACCATGTTCAGAGCAGCCTTATTCATAATAGCCAGAACATGGAAACAGCCTAAGTGTCCATCAGTAGAAGAATGGATAAAGAAACTGTGGTACATATACACTATGGAATACTACTCAGCTATTAAAAACAAGGAATTCCCGAAATTTGTGGATAAATGGATTGAGCTAGAAATGATCATAATGAGTGAGTTAACCCAGAAGCAGAAAGAATCAAATGGTATATACTCACTTATATCTGCATACTAGCCCGAGGGGCATGTCCCACAAAAGCCTTCACTTACCAGGAAACTGGGTCAGAGGGGAGGACATCCTATTGGGACTCTAAATGAGAGAAGCATGGGAGAGCAGCAAAGTAGAAGGATCCAGAGGGTCCTAGAAACCTACAAGTAGAATATTATGATAGGCTGATTTGGGCCCAGGGTTCCCGCTGAAACTAAGGCACCAGCCAAGGACAATACAGGCGGTAAACATTAAACCCTTACCCAGATCTAGCCAATGGTCATAATATTCTCCACAGTTGAGTGGAGAATGGGATAAGACTTTCTCACATACTCTGGTGTCTCACATTTGACCATGTCCCCTGGAGGGGGAGACCTGGTGGCGCTCAGAGGAAGGGCAGCAGGTTGCCAAGAAGAGACTTGATACCCTATGAACATATACATGGGGAGGTAATCTCCTTCAGGAACAGTCATAGGGGAGGGGAATAAGAGGAAAATGGGAGGGAGGGAAGAATGGGAGGATACAAGGGATGTGACAAATATTGAGATGTAACAAGAATAAATTAATTTAAAAAGTGTACATGAGTTACTATTTTTTGAGAAGCTGATGGATTTTGATACACCAGGACTCAAGAAATTTCTGGATTTCACCTGACATTTGGTTCTCCAAACATTGGCAACATATGTTTTGGTTAGATATTCTTTACTTGTCCCTGGTTTGACATATTTCACAGTGTGTGTGCTCTTGGTCTCAGATGCCTCAGACAAATAGCTACTTCTGCATCATATAGACTTGGTGATCCTATGCTCACCATGTAGTCATAAGCCCTTTTGTATTTCCCTCCAGTATCAATAATTTATATTTAACTGTGTGTAATTTTAAAAATCTGGTGACATAATTTCTAGTTGCATTCACATAAACAGATATGTAAGATAGTACTGAAACCAAATTTAACTAAACGTTCTCTGCCCAGGGATATTAATATCCATAAACATGAATGATGTCATGGAACTAGAGACAGAACTATCATCAAATATATTTATCAACTCATGTTTATCACATGGACGGTGGACCACAGATGACAAGACCCAGGGAAGATTCCTCCAGGAATGAAAAAGGACCTTATGGGAAAAAGAAATCATGATTGTGCAAGTAAACTTTCCATTGTCCAGAAACATAAAAGAAAGAAGGGACACATGGCTGCCCATTTGTTATGTGGATATACATGACACTTCATAATCCACAGTACTCAGGCTTACAGTAGGACAAAGATACTCACTTTCACCTTGTTGTACTTGCTTATCTACATCCCACTTCTCGTGAACAGTTTCGTTCCTTCCAGTTGCTTTTGGAGAATGAAGCAGAATGAGAGAAAGGATGGAGAGTTAATGAAAGCCTGTCTCTTTACCTTTTATGTACATCAATGGCCTTTGGAGAAAGACTATTTTACCCACATTCTGAGTACGCTGTAAGTGCTTTTCTAGTTTTTCATGTAGATTTCATCACAATTATTTCTAGAGTGGTCTGAAGATGAGAAACAGAACAATGCCTTGAGCACTCTTTCCTGATCTTCCATTGTGAACACCAAGAAACAACACCAAATTCTTTTATAAACTCAATGTTATTTTGTGAATTTGAATTGGTCCATAAAGTATTTCATGTTTCTTCCAGTTAGCCTCCTGATTTCAAGGCAAGAAGTTGACTGAACATAAGAATCTCTGCCATAATCCACAGAAAGTAGGCCTCCTGTTGGTAGTTTTCACAGCACAGTAGGCAGTGCTTTATTCTAAAAAGATACCACATGCTATTTCAATAAGTTTCATCCTGAGAAGGTAAAATTAAATGGCCATAGAGTGTGTTTCTGTCAGTGTGTAGCTACCAGTACATGTGCTGGGGCAACTAATGTTTGCACTACACCTAGATATAGGCAGCTTTCACATAGATGTTCATTTACTCTCTAAAATTTCTGGATGTGGTCACTCTATGACTTCTCACATGCTTTACTCTTTTTATTCTTCTGTTCTTCTTTTTTTATGAATATGTAATTTATACATACAAATCTCACTGAAATTTCCAGATGTTCCTACTTCTCAGTTGGATATTATTCTTCTCAAAGCATACATGGAAAGGGGGGTCAAAAGATGGTTTATAGAAGAGAAAATATATTGCACAGATCTGTCAATTGTGAATTACATATCTCTTTTTTAGAATTAAAATGAATGAATGTGACTGTGTTGCTTGTGCATACCCTTAATCTATGTGTGCAAGTGTGGGGACAGCATAGTCCCATGCATTCAAAGCCATATTAGTTTAGATCAAAACGTTATTCAAAACCATGGGAGCAGTTACATTATTCTGTCATAAATGAGCATTGCTTAGGTCCATACATCCAGATGCTTACAGACATACATCAATTTAAAATAATTTAGTTATGTAATTTACTTACTCGTCATTGCCGCCCCTCCTCTATTCCTGGTCCCATGCTCTCTCTCTTTACTCCGTCTGCATTCTCTGATATTCAAAAAAGGGGAGCCCCCTACCAAATCACCTCAACTCATGAATCACATCAGGACTGAGTGTGTACTCTTCCTCTGTGTCCTGACAAAGAAGCCCTACCAGGGGAAAGAGATTAAAAAACAGGCAACAGAGTCCAAGAGTCCATGTCAGAGACAGTCCCAATTCCTCTTTCTAGGGGACCCACAATAAACCTGAGCTGCCCATTGCCTACATCTCTGTAGGGGACCTAGGTCCAATCTTTGGATGGTCCTTGGTTGTTGATTCAGTCTCCACAAGCCCCTCTATGCCTGATAAATTGATTCTGTTTATTTTCTTGTGTAGTTCATGTTAGTTCTTCATCCTTCTATACTTCTCCCTACTTTTCTACAAGACTCCGAACACCTTGTCTAATGTTTGGCTTTGATTCTCAGCATCTCTTTTTGATTTACTGATGGATGGAACCCTCAGGCAATAGCTATGCCAGGCTCCTGTCTCAAAGCACAGCAGAGTATCAATAATAGTGTCAGAGGTTGTCTCTCTCCTCTGCCCTGAGTCTCAGTTTAGGCCAGGCACTTCTTGGACATTTCCTAAATCTCTGCTCTATTTTTATCTCTGCATATTTTGTATGAAAGGTAAATTTTAACTCATGGTTCTTGTGTTTGGTTGGTATTCCCCTCCCTTCATTAGGAGTTCTGTCTAGTCAGAGGGTGTCCTCTCATCTGAGTCACCACTATATTATCCCAGAACTGTCTTATGTATCCATCTTGTCAGAGAGATATCTCCATCCATGCCTTATTCTTACTGTTCAGGTCCTCTGACCTGCTGCATCAGCTCTCCCCAGGTCTGATATCCACCCTCATTTCTATCTGAGCTCTCTCTCCTACCTTGTTCCATATCTTCAACTTCTTCTGCTGTCTATTATATTTCCTCTTGTGAGTTAGAATAAAGCATCCTCTCTTGGGTCCTCCTTCTTACTAATTTTCCTTGGGTCTATAAATAATAGTATTTTTGTCCTGTACTATATGGCTAAGTAAGTACATCCACGTGTGTTTTTCTTAGTCTGGGTTACCACAGTCAGCAGATGTTTTCTAGTCTACTTGCCGGCAAATTTCATGTTTTTCATGGTTTTAGTATCTGAACTATATTTTATTGTTTCATTATCCATTCTTTGGTTGAGTGACATCTAGATTTTATGAATGAAGCTGTTATGAACATAGTTGAGCAAGTGTCCTAGGGTATATGTCCAGGTATGGTATAGTTATGTCTTGAGGTACAGGTTTTACAAGTTTTCTGAGAAAGTAACAGATTGATTTCCAAAGTCAGACATACATCTGTTTAAATATGCCTCTCCCGTGTGTGAATTTATTTGAAAATAAATCATTAAAAGGATATTCTGCGTGAAAAAATAAACTAAAAAGTAAAAGGAGCAATATGAAGATAGATATAAGGGAATATGATAAATATATTTCCAACTAATTATAATGAAGTGTTAGTACTGGTACCAAATACTGCCCCAGAAACACTCCTGTGCATTCATCAGTCATTCTTTCACTACCTTAGCCAAAACAGTTAATTTCATATGGAAATACCAGAAACTCAGAGGCTCAAACATCATATATAATTTTTTTATTTCTTAATAATTAATAAATGAATACACGATCAAGTTTACAGCTTGGTCAAAACCTGTGGCCTTGTCTTTACCTTCTTAGCAGGTACTCAATAACCACAAATGGAAAATGCTTTCCATGGAATATGCATGTTTTGTATAGATGAACTCACATGAAATATTAAAGGTGTTCCAAGATTTCATATTTTTATGTCATCCAAATCTTATTACACAAGATAATTGTTCCTAACATAGGGATAAGGACAATATCTTCAAGTACAGGATAGTCACTGTATTGACTGCAAATGATCATGTGTATATTTCTGTACATAATAAATATTGTTCTATTTTACAGAGAACCAGCTGAAAGCCTGTTTCCTCTGGTCGTGGCTTTTTCCTTGGATGAAAAAAACAAAAACCCTCATCTTCTACTAAATATTTCTTTAGAATTTAAAAGACCATATTTTTTAAGTGTGTCAGAAGTAAACAGTCTCCTTCATGTTTCTAGATCAACTCATTTTTATCCTCCTAATTATGACTGTACTCAAGAAGTCTGTTATACAGTATTTCCTACAGGACCAAACTGGGAAGCATCTGTACTCTATCACACATTCATGTCCAGCCATGAACCTCAGCAGGTGAGATTTTTATGGGGTTAAAATTTAAGAAAATTCTGTCTCCATTGGTGGCACTGATAAGATGCAAAGAAGGATATAAAGAGGACACTCGTCTTACTGGCCTTATGTCAATCTGTGTAGTTCAATTGTATTATTCAGATACTTTGTGGGGAGCTGCGATTTCTTTCTGTGAAATGGGGAGAAGGGGAGAAATAACAGGTAAGGGGGATTTCTAGAGGTTTTTACAGATCAAATGTGTTTACAAGTTCTTAAAAGTACATGTTTCCTCATGCTGCTCCCTGTGTCCTAGGTTGTTCATCCTACTTATGGGCCTGTCCATCCTCTCCTGAATGACCATGTACAATTTCCCTATATTCATCAGATGGCCCATGAGGATACATCTCTTGCCATGGCCATTATCTCCTTCTTACTATATTTCAACTGGAACTGGGTAGGGTTGGCCATCTCTGACAATGAACAAGGTACACAATTTCTCTCAGATTTGAAAAGAGAGACAGAAAAAATTATAGTCTGCTTTGCCTTTGTGAACATGATCCCACTGAACATGGAGGTATACATGTCAAGAGCTGAAGTGTATTACAACCAAAATCATAATATCATCCACCAATGCTGTTATCTTTTATGGTGACACAGACAGTACTCTTGCTGTAGCCTTTAGAATGTGGGAATCTCTAGGTATACAAAGAACATGGATCGCCACCTCACAGTGGGATGTTCCTACAAGAAAGAGAGATCTTGACCCATTCCATGGGACTCTTGCTTTTGCATACCACCATAGTAAGATTTCAGGTTTTAAAAATTTTGTCCAGACATTGAACCCTCTCAAATACTCAGATAAATATCTGGCAAGACTGAAGTGGATGAACTTTAATTGTGAAGCCTCAGCATCTAACTGTAAGACAATGAAGAACTGCTCAACCAATTGTTCATTAGAATGGCTAATGGCACAGACTTTTGACGTGGCCTTCAGTGATAGTAGTTATGACATATACAATGCTGCATATGTTTTGGCCCATGTCACTCATGAGATGCTTCTTCAACAGGCAGACAATCAGCCAATTGACAATGAGAAAAAACATGATCATAGCTGCTTGAAGGTATTGTTTCTTCTATTGGATGATACCTGTTCTCATCAATATCATAGCTTTTAAGAGTCTCTCAGATGATGTTGGGAGGTGGTGTGGTGGCAAACGCCTTTAATCCCAGCACTTGAGAGGCAGAGGCAGGTGGATCGATGTGTGTTCGAGGCCAGCCTAGTCTACAAAGAGAGTACAGGACAGCGAAGGCTACGCAGAGAAACCTTGTCTCGAAAAAAAGTCTGTCAGATGATTAAAGTGAGTTAATTAACAAATGTTCTTCCAAAAATCTAGGTTTCTAAATGTTTTTATGTGGACACAATAAATCTAGATCTATGTATAGATCTCTAATACAAAGGTATTGGAATGAAAGATACTATCAGTGAAAATCAGTGATTCTGTCACAGACCACCTGAATATAATCATACCTGTTCTAATATTGGAGAACTGAGGAAAAATTAGTGTTTTCTCATTAATTGTCTCCATGATGAAAATATGAGTATTTGTTCATTAATTCTGAAATTTGAAGTAATAAGTTCAGGGGATAGTTTTTTCAATTGATGCTGCTCCAAATGTAGTCTCTGTTCACCTCCCTCAAAGTCTTAGTATAATTGCACAGAAATAGTTATGTTAATCAGTTTATTACACTCGCACAGACGCACACACACACATGCAGACAGACATTCATTTGTTTGAATATATGTTTCTCACTGTCTCTTTCTATTCCTAAGTGTGTTTCTGTGTATCTGTGTGTATATCTGTGTTTATATGTGTGTGCAAAGATGTGTGTGCATGTGTGTGTGTTTCTGTGCATGTGACTGTTTGTAAAAATGAGCATAAGTTTCCTGTGCTTCGATGACCATGTGTATGTTTGTTTTTGCTTTTGTGTATGTTTCTGATTGTATTTGTCAGTGCATGTATCTGTGTGTTCAGTGAGTTTCTGTATACTGGCTTGCACATATGTATATCTGATGCTATGGGTGTGTGTCTATGTGTTTGTGTTTCTGTCTGTCTCTCCTTTGATATTGTGAGCATAAATGTGTTTTTGTGTCATTGTCTCTCTGTGTGAGTGTTTATATCTCCTAATGTCTCCCTGGGTGTATTTGTCTGTGCATGTGTGTGTCTATGTATGTTTGGTATATTTCTGTACTTGTGTGTCTGTTTGAGTATATGTGCCTGTCTCTGCCTGTATAACTCAGATGTGTGTCTGGACATATATGTTAATGTGTGTGTAAACAAATATGTGGGTATATTATGTGTGTATCTCTATATAGATGTGGGTCTCTCTATGTGCAGAGGCATGTGTGTGTATGTGTGTGTGTGTGTTGCACATCTATTTTTGATGTATATGTGATTGTCTATGCTTGTGTTTTTTAGTTTCCTTTCAGAGAAATAAAATTCTGCAAAAATTATAGCAAAATAATATTTCATTTTGCTTTCATTGAAAATTTCCACCTGATACCGTCAATAAAATTGTATTGCAGATAAAATCATCATACATTTTTTTCCAATCAGGGAAGGCATATGGATTATATAATACTGCCTGTTTTTCAGATGCACTCCTTGATGAGAAAGACCCATTTCACTAGCCCTACTGGAGACAAAGTGAACATGAACCAGAAAGTAAAACTTCAGAAAGACTATGACATTTTCTACATTTGGAATCTCCCACATGATTTTGAACTTAGGGTAAAGATAGGAAAATTTAGCCTATATTTTCCACCTGGTTAACAGCTCCATTTATCTGAAGACATTGTTAGAGTGGGCCACAGGAAGTAGACAGGTGGGTTTTAAAGAACTGTACTGATTTCCATCACATACCGGTAAACACTGTATGTTTAGTTGGTCCATTTATGATTTTTGATAAATTAGTGGAATGAAATAAATTGTCACAATAAGTGAACTCTACTCTAGTCTTCCTGTATTTGTTGCAGTTGCTTTACTTTCACTATTTTGATGTGACCTTTTATTAATTCTTTGAAGAGTTCATGTAATAGATATAGTGTATTTTATTATAACGGAAACTGTGTTTTTGGTTTTTAAAAATGACTATAAAACAACTTTTGACCACTCATTTATAATATATCCAGTAAGGTCAGCAATATACTTATGGGTACCATTCTTATTACTATTTTGTGATTTCCTCGTTTATTATGAATCTCTGATTAAAAAAAAGTTGACGAGACTGAGACTAACTGTAATGACAGAGTAAATTAAATATACAATGACGTTAGAAGTCAAACCCATCATTTTATTTACTTTTAATTCTTTTTTAAAATTTAATTTATTTTATTTTATTCATTTTACATACCAGTCCTAGCCACCTCCTTCATCTCTTTCCACGCTCACCTTCTCTCCTTCTCGCTATGTCCCTTCCCTAGTCCTCAGAGAGGGGAGCCCTTATTCCCTATCCACTGACCCCCACCTATCAATTATCATAAGGACTGCTTGCATACTCTTTCTCTGTGATTTGAGTGAGGGGAAGTGATCAAAGAGAAGACAACAATTGTTTTTTTATTGTGCTTTTTGTTTTTTTATTACATATACAGTGTTTTACCTGCATATAACTCCTGCAGCCCAGAAGAGCATACCAGATCTCATTACAGATGGCTATGAGTCACAATGTGGTTGCTGGGAAATGAACTCAGGACCTTTGGAAGAGTAGCCAGTGCTCTTAACCTCTGAACCACCTCTCCAGCCACCCCAGTTTTATTTTATGTTTGCTTAAGCCTTCTTACAAAGAATCCATAAATTGTCATACCTCTTATCATAAGTTTATCGGGTACATATTAAATAGTCTCTGAATTATAACATTGTATTTTCTTTCTTCCTTTCTTTCTTCTTTTTGGGTTTTTGAGAAAGGATCTCTCTGTGTTAGCCTTGGCTGTCCTGGACTTGCTTTGTAGACCAGGCTGGCCTCAAACTCACAGCGATCCACCTGCCTCTGCCTCCTGAGTGCTGGGATTAAAGGCATGCACCATCACGCTCGACTTTTCTTTCTCTTTTATATGTGTATGGGTTTTCTGTCTCCATATACGTCCATGAAACACTTTCATATGTGGTGTATATGGACATTAGAAGAGCGATAGAGATTCCTGGGAAAGTGAAACTGCTTATATGTACATAATGGGTGAAAAAAATCAATTCTTATTCGCAGTTTGGCCATACCTCAGCTCTGAATTATGCCATGTAAAGAAACTGTTCACTACAGTATCCTTGCTTGGTCCTCTTTTTTTTATTAATTTATTCATATTACATCTCGATTGTTAGCCCTTCCCCTGTTTCCTCCCACTCTTCTCTCCCTCCCATTTCTCCCCTTCTCCCCTCCCCTATGTCTGTGACTGAGGGAGACCTCCTCCCTCTATATATGCTCTCAGAATATCAAGTCTCTTCTTGGTAACTAGCTATCCTTCCTCTGAGTGCCATCAGGTCTCCCCATCCGGGGGACATGGTCAGAAAAAGGGGGACCAGAGTTCGTGTGAGAGTCAGATCTCACTCTCCACTCAACGGTGGAGAGTATCATGTTCGTTGGCTAGGTCTTGGTAGGGGTTCGAAGCTTACTGCCTATATTCTCCTTGGATGGTGCCTTAGTTTGAGGAGGACCCCAGGATCCAGATCTGCCTGTCATAAAGTCCTTCTTGTAGGTTTCCAGAACCCTGTGGGTCCTACTATTTCCTCTTTCTTCCATGCTGCTCTTGCCTAAAGTCTCAATCGGATATCCTCTCCTCTGACCCACTTTCTTGGTAAGTAAAGATTTTCATGGTACGTATCCCTTGGACTAGTGTTTTGATATAAGTGAGTATATACTGTTTGTCTCTTTTTGCTTCTGGGTGAACTCACTCATTATGATCATTTCTAGATCAATCCATTTGTCCACAAATTTCGGGAATTCCTCGTTTTTAATAGCTGAGTAGTATTCCATCGTGTAAATATACCACAGTTTCTTAGTCCATTCTTCTACTGAGGGACACTTAGGCTTTTTCCATGTTCTGGCTATTATGTATAGAGCAGCTATGAACATGGTTGAGCATATGTCCCTGTTATGTGGTAGGGCATTTTCTGGGTATATTCCAAGGAGTGGGATGGCTGGGTCTTGAGGAAGCCCTATTCCCATTTTTCTGAGAAAGCGCCAGATAGCTTTCCAAAGTGGTTGTACTAGTTTGCATTCCCACCAGCAATGAAGGAGTGTTCTTCTCTCTCCACATCCTTGCCAACATGTGGTGTCATTTGAGTTTTTGATCTTAGCCATTCTGATGGGTGTAAGATGGAATCTCAGTGTCATTTTAATTTGCATTTCTCTGATGACTAACGAGGACGACCATTTCTTTAAGTGTTTATCGGCCATTTGACATTCCTCTGATGAGAATTGTCTGTTAAGTTTCAAGCCCCATTTCGCAATTGGGTTGTTTGCTTTTGTGGTGTTTAATTTCTTGAGTTCTTTATATATTTTGGATATTAAACCTTTGTCAGATGAAGGGTTGGTGAAGATCTTTTCCCATTCTGTAGGCTGTTGCTTTGTTCTCTTGACAGTGTCTCCTGCCTTACAGAAGCTTCTCAGCCTCATGAGGTCCCATTTATTAATTGTCGACATTAAGGCCTGGGCTGTTGATGTACTGTTTAGGAAATTGTTTCCTGTGCCTATGTGTCCCAGGTTCGTCCCCATTTTTTCCTCTAACTGATTTAATGTCTCTGGTTTTAAGTTGAGGTCTTTAATCCACTTGGACTTGAGTTTTGTGCATGGTGACAAAGAAGGGTCTAATTGCATTTTTCTACATGTAGACATCCAGTTAGACCAGCACCATCTGTTAAAGATGCTATCCTTTTTCCATTGAGTAGATTTGGCTTCTTTGTCAAAAATCAAGTGAGCAAATGTGTGTGGATTCATCTCTGGGTCTTCGATTCGATTCCATTGATCCACCAGTTTATTGCTTTGCCAGTACCATGCTGTTTTAATTACTGTTGCTCTGTAGTACATCTTGAGATCAGGTATGGAGATTCCTCCAGAGGATCTTTTGTTGTATAGGATTGTTTTTGCTATTCTGGGTTTTTTATTTCTCCATATGAATTTGAGAATTGATCTTTCAATATCTTCAAAGTATTTTGTAGGTATTTTGATAGGAATTGCGTTGAATCTGTAAATTGCTTTTGGTAAGATGGCCATTTTTACTCTGTTGATTCTCCCAATCCATGAACAAAGTAAATCCCTCCATCTTCTCATGTCATCTTCAATCTCTTTCTTCAGAGGTTTGAAGTTTTTTTCGAATAAGTCCTTCACTTGCTTGGTTAGAGTTACTCCTAGATATTTTATTTTGTTTGTGGCTATCATGAAGGGAGTAGTTTTCCTAATTTCTTCCTCTGCATGTTTGTCAATTGTATACAGGAAAGCTACTGACTTTTTTGAGTTTATTTTGTATCCTGCCAATTTGCTGAAGGTGTTTATCAGCTGTAGGAGTTCTCTGGTGTAATTTTGCAGGTCACTTATATACACTATCATATCATCTGCAAATAAGGATAATTTGACTTCTTCCTTTCCCATTTGGATCCCCTTGATCTCCTTTTGCTGTCTTATTGCTCTGGCTAGAACTTCATTGCTTGGTCCTGTTAATTCTTGTATAGTTCATTCAAACTAATGAAGTGCTGTCTAGTTTCTTTTTCTATATTTGGAAATATTGGTAGTAACACATTTTTTTGCTGTGCAGAAATTTGTAAATAAAAAATTTCATCATAGCTCCAGGGTATGTTATAGGTTGGTTATAGGAATTCTTGTGTGGTTGGCTTTAAGGTATTCTATTTGAACTACTCAACAGCAAAGTTGTTTAAATTTTAAAGAGGTTAAGTCCAGAAGTTTATTTTAAATGATATCTCAGGTTGCTCACATACTGTGACATTTGCAGTTAATAGTCCTTCTCTGAGTGATGAGGGGAGACATCGTTAGGCAAAGGAACACAAGATGTGAAGTTTAGCTACAGAGATACATATCCATTCAATGGGAGCTGTAAAATCTCATGTGCGTTCTGAACACAGCTTCTATTGAGCATTAAAAAAACATGCACTGGAATTATACTCAATAATTAAAAAAATATAGAATCAATGTTCTGTTGCCAAATATGCATATCAAAATACATGCAGAAACAAACAAACATAAAAACAATGATATCAAATCTACCTAGCTCAAAATATTACAGTCATAGTCTTAAATGAGAGTATGTTCAATGACATGCTAAATACATAATTCAAAGAATGATTAGTAGAGTTTTCTGTGAAAAGTGAGAAGGATACAAGGAGATCCCAAAAACTAACATAAAACAAGTCATTGAGAAAAGCGTATGAAAAAGGAATCCCACGAAGGTACAAAATAATAAAATATTCTAACAAAAATATGTAAAGAACGACAAAATAAATGAAATAAAATTCTAAGTAAAAAGTCTCACCAAAACAACAGTTCAAGATAAAGACAGGCTGATCCAAGATGGCGGCGAGCAGTGTGGACCGCGTTTGGAGGCTCCAGTGAACAATTCAGGGAATTGCACAGATTTCTGAGCCAGGAACACCGAGGTCCGAACATCACGGCAGCGGGAGTGCTCCACGGTTCGGAGGGACCAGGGTGCGGAGGACCTGCGTGCCCCTGCACACGGGAGGAGCGTGGTTTTTCTCTGATCGGAGCGGCAGCGGTAGAGGCGGCAGCACCAGCGGCACCAGCAGCGGCGGCTGAGGTTTGCAGCTCATAGCCTTCCGGTGGAGGCGATTGGTGTGGTGGCTGGTGGGAATTGCTGCGGGAGAGGGGACTCGGGGCAGGATTTGGGTCGCGTGGAGCCTTTGGACCCAGATTGGACTCGGCGGACAGTTCGGCCCCAGAGTCCCGGGTATTGGCCCGGCCCAGCAAACAATTCTGCCTGAGGCACTAACTCAGCGTGGCCATAGCTCCCCTGCTGTGGCGCAGGCGTAGTTGAGCACGCTGCTCCACACTAGGCACTACCTCAGCTCAGCGGCAGCTCCCCTGCGGTGACACAGTCTGGGCGGAGCACTTGGTTTCACCACAGGCGCTAACTCAGAGCAGCCGCAGTTCTCCTGCTGTGGCGCAGGCTTGGTGACGTGCTCGGTTCCATCCTAGGCACCACCTCAGCTCAGCGGCAGCTCCCCTGCGGGGACACAGTCCGGGCGGAGCACTTGTTCCACCACTGGCGCTAACTCAGAGCAGCCGCAGTTCTCCTGCTGTGGCGCAGGCTTGGTGACGTGCTCGGTTCCATCCTAGGCACCACCTCAGCTCAGCGGCAGCTCCCCTGCGGGGACACAGTCCGGGCGGAGCACTTGTTCCAACACTGGCGCTAACTCAGAGCAGCCACAGTTCTCCTGCTGTGGCGCAGGCTTGGTGACGTGCTCGGTTCCATCCTAGGCACCACCTCAGCTCAGCGGCAGCTCCCCTGCGGGGACACAGTCTGGGCGGAGCACTTGTCCCACCACTGGCGCTAACTCAGAGCAGCCGCAGTTCTCCTGCTGTGGCGCAGGCTTGGTGACGTGCTCGGTTCCATCCTAGGCACCACCTCAGCTCAGCGGCAGCTCCCCTGCGGTGACACAGTCCGGGTGGAGCACTTGTTCCACTACTGGCGCTAACTCAGAGCAGCCGCAGTTCTCCTGCTGTGGCACAGGCTGGACAGAGCTCTCGGTTCCACCAGCTCTAAGACTCTGGTTGGACACAGTGTACAGTTTGAATCCAGAATTCCTGGCTGAGATTGGTGGTCAGTTCGGGCCCTGAGTCAATAACTGACCACAGCACGCACTTTGGGCCAAAAGGCCCTAGTGGAGCTTGGTGCGTAGTCCCAGCCCAAAAATTCTGGCTGGGCCCTGTGTGCATTTTGGGCCCAAAATCCCTAGCTGAGCTTGGCAGACGGTTCTGGCCCTGAGAATCTAGCTGAGTTCTGCCCGTGGTTCGGTCCCAGTGCTCCTGGCTGGACTTGGCAGGGAACACAGAAGGCTGTGGATACCTTGGCCTGACCCAACGCTCATTCAGAGACCCAGAACAATTGCAGGATCCACAGCAGAGAGGGACTGAGGATCACTGGCTGTGAGAGACCAGAACAACAGGGCTAACCTCCTAACATCCACACCAGTGAAGCTTTGAGCTCGCAGCCTAGGGAAATCGTAAGAAAACAAGTGAATCTATCATCAGACACCCTCCATTCAACTCTGGAAGCTACCCAACAAAAACAAAGACGGCAAGATGTCTAAAGGACAACGAAAAAGCATACGCAAAAAACCCCAAAACAACATGGCGTCTCCAGTTTCCAGCTATCCCAAAGAAAACCACCCAGAGAACTCAAATACAATGGAAATACAAGAAAATGACCTCAAATCCTTAGTAATGAGGATGATAATGGAGGAAACAAATAAAATTCGTAATCAAATGCAGGAAGACGCAGACAAACAGGTGAGAGACATAAAAGAAGCACATAGAGTGGAACTGGAAAAATTGCAGGAAAATGCAAACAACCAGATGAAAGAAATAGCTAAAACGGTTCAAGCTCTGAAGACCTATAAAGAGGCAATGGAAGAAACTCAGGAATATACAAAAAATCAGATGAAAGAAATCAAAAAATCAGTTCAAGATCTGAAAATGAAAATGGATTCAATGATAAACACACAGACAGAAGAAAAACGAGAACGTGAGACCTCAGAGAAGAAGGCGAGCAACACAGAGGTGAGCTTTTCTAACAGAATCCAAGAGATGGAAGAACGAATCTCAGGGCTAGAAGATACAATCACAGATATTGAATCAACCATTAAAGAAAATGCCAAATCTGGAAAACTCCTGACACAAAACATCCAAGAAATTAAGGACACCATGAAAAGAAGAAATTTGCGGATAATAGGCATTGAAGAAAGAGAAGACATCAGACTCCGGGGCCCAGAAACTATTCTCAACAAAATCATAGAAGAAAATTTCCCCAATCTAAAGAAAGAGATGCCTATAAACATACAAGAGGCCTACAGAACACCAAATAGAATTGACCAGAAAAGAAAAACTGCCCGCCACATAATAATCAAAACACAAAACATGCAGAACAAAGAAAAAGTATTAAAAGCTGCAAGGGAAAAGGGCCAAATAACATTTAATGGTAAACCTATCAGAATTACACCTGACTTCTCAGCAGAGACCATAAAAGCCAGAAGGTCCTGGACAGAGATCCTGCAAACCCTAAGAGAACACAGATGCCAGGCCAGACTACTTTACCCAGCAAAATTATCAATAACCATTGATGGAGAAAACAAAATATTCCATGACAAAAACAAATTCAAACAGTACCTATCCACAAACCCAGCTTTACAGAAGGTACTAGAAGGAAAACTCCATCCCAAAGGGTCAAGCTACAACCAAAACTACCCAGGAAATAGATAACTATCCCATGGCAAAAACACAACTACACAAACGCTCAACTGGAAACAACATCAAAATTAAGACTCTTAACAGTCACTGGTCATTAATATCTCTCAACATCAATGGCCTCAATTCTCCAATAAAAAGACACAGACTAACCGAATGGGTACATAAACAAGAGCCAACATTCTTCTGCATCCAAGAAACACATCTCACCCATAATGAAAGGCATTACCTCAGGGTAAAAGGTTGGAAAAAAATATTCCAAGCAAATGGTCACAAGAAGCAAGCAGGTGTAGCCATTTTAGTATCGAACAAAATAGACTTTCAACCAAAATTAATCAAAAGGGATGAGGAAGGACACTTCATACTTATCAAAGGTAAAGTCAACCAAGATGACATCACAATTCTGAACATCTATGCTCCCAATACAAGGGCACCCACATATGTAAAAGATCTCCTAAAAAAGCTTAAACCACACATCGATCCCCACACAATAATAGTGGGAGACTTCAACACCCCACTCTCACTGAAGGATAAGTCATTGAAACAGAAACTAAGCCGAGAAATAACATCATTAACCAATGCCATGGGTCAAATGGATCTAACAGATATCTATAGAACCTTTCACCCAAACAAGAAAGAATACACCTTCTTCTCTGCACCCCATGGAACCTTCTCCAAAATTGATCACATCGTAGGTCACAAAGCAAGCCTCAACAGATACAAGAGGATTGAAATAATACCTTGTATCCTATCAGATCACCATGCTCTTAGGCTGCAATTCAACAACAACAGAAATAACAAAAAGCCTACACGTTTGTGGAAACTAAACAACTCTCTGCTAAATGACACCTGGGTCAGGGAAGAAATAAAGAAAGAAATCAAGGAGTTTCTGAAATTCAATGAAAATGAAGAAACAACATACCCAAATTTGTGGGATACATTGAAAGCAGTGCTAAGAGGAAAATTCATAGCACTAAGTGCCTTTAAAAAGAAATTGGAAACATCGCACATAAGCATCTTAACAACACAACTGGAAGCCCTAGAAAAAAAAGAAGCAGAAACACCCAAGAGGAGTAGACGCCTGGAAATTATCAAACTCAGGGCTGAAATTAACAAATTAGAAACTAAGAAAACAGTCCAAAGAATCAACAAAACCAAAAGCTGGTTCTTTGAGAAAATCAACAAGATAGACAGACCATTAGCCAAACTAACTAAAAGGCAGAGAGACAGTATTGAAATCAACAAAATCAGAAATGAAAAGGGAGACATAACAACAGACACTGAAGAAATTCAAAGAATCATAAGATCCTACTTTGAAGGCATATACGCCACAAAATTTGAAAATCTAAGGGAAATGGACGATTTTCTTGATCAAGTTCACTTGCCAAAGTTGAGTGAAGAACAGATAAACAAGTTAAATAGTCCCATTTCCCCGACAGAAATAGAAGCAATCATCGATGGTCTCCCAA
>NW_026131666.1:0-43344 GCF_903995435.1 Acomys russatus
CCCATCATCCTCTTCTCCTGACCCTAGCCTCCTTCCCTCTTCCCTCTTCCCTTTCCCTTTTCTCTCAGTAAAAGGGGGTCCCCTAACCAACCCCAGAACTTCAAGTTGCATCAACTGAGTATATCCTCTTCCAGGGTGGTCTGGCAAGGCAGCCCCACCAGGGGCAAGTGATCAAAAAACATGCAACAGAGTCCATGTCAGATACATCCCTGGCTACCTTTACTATGAGACCCACAAGAAGACCAAGTTGCCCACCAGATATTTATGTGTAGTGGGCCTAGATCCAGTCCATGCATGGTCATTTGTTGGTGCTTCAGTCTCCACAGGCCACCCTGGGTCCAGGTTAGTTAGTTCTGTTGGTCTTCTTGTGAAGCTCTTCCCCCTGGATCCTTCTATCCTTTCTCAACTCTTCCACAAGGCTCCGTGCACCCACCCAATCTTTGTCCATGAGTCTCAGCATCTATTTCGAACTTTTGTTGGGAGGAGTCTCTCAGAATAAAGCTATACTAGGCTCCCCTCTGCAAGCATAGCAGAGTGTCATTGTTAGTGTTGGGGTTGTCTCTCTATCATGGGGTGAGTCTTGGGTAGGGTCAGGCACTGGCAGGACATTCCCTCCATCCCTGTTCTATTTTTATCCCTGAACATCTTGTAGTCAGTGTAAGTTTTGAGTAAAAATTTTGTGAGTGGGTTGGTGTTCTCCTCCCTCCACTAGGAGTCCTGTTTAGTTAGGCCTCTTCAGTCTCTTGGGCCATGCTGCTAGGGATCTCAGCTGGAGTCATCCCCATATCTTACCCTGTTGTAAGTCTCCAGCTTGTCTCTGAAATGCCCCTGGCTACAATTTCCTTCTCTCTGCAAGCCTCCTGTCCTCCATCCTCCACTTTCCCCAGATCTGCTCCTGACCCTTATTTCCTTTCTCACCATCTCTCCTATCCTGTTCTGTCTCCTCAATCATTTCTTATGATTATTTTTTTCCCCTTCTGAGTGAGATTCAGGCATCCTCCCTTGGGCCCTCCTTGTTACTTAGTTTCTTTGGGTCTATGAATTGCAATATGGTTATTCTGTACCAGATGGCTAATCTGCTTGTGAGTACATACTATATGTGTCTTTCTGGGTCTGGGTTACATCATTCAGGATGGTCTTTTCAGGTTCCATCCATTTGCCTGCAAATTTATATATCCTTGTTTTTAATAGCTGAGTGGTATTCCATTGGGTAAACATACAACATTTTATTTTTATCCATTCTTTGGTTAAGGGACATCTGGATTAATAAATGGGACCTTATGACACTGAAAAGCTTCTGTAAGGCAAAAGATACTGTCGAAAGAATGAAATAGAATCCCACAGATTGAGGAAAGATCTTCACAAACCCTACATCTGACAAGGGGCTAATATCCAATATATAAAGAACTCAAGAAATTAACCACCAAACCAAATAATCAGTTGAAATATGGGGTACAGAGCGAAACCGTGAATTTTCAACAGAGGAATCTCAAATGACCAAGAAACACTTAAAGAAATGCTCAACATTCCTAGTTATCAGGGAAATGCAAATTCAAATGACTCTGAGACTCCATCTTACACCCATCAGAATGGCTAAGGTCAAAAACTCAAGTGACAGCATATGCTGCCGAGGATGTGGAGAAAGGGTAACACTCCTTCATTGTTAGTGGGAGTGCAAACTGGCACCTCCTCAGAAAATTGGAAATAGCTCTACCTCAAGATCCAGCCATACCACTCCTGGTCATATTTCTCAAAGATTATCCTCCATACAACAAGAACACATGTTCAGCTATGTTTATAGCCACTTTATTCATAATAGCCAGAAAGTTCATATGTAACTTTAGGTAAATATAATGGAGGAAGAAGCCAATTGATCTGAAACTGATCAGAAAACTTCTATGGGAAGCTTGTTGTGTGTATTCAAGAAAAGAAACATCTCTAAAGCTTGGCTGGGAATATTTTTACATCCGTATCATAGACACCCTGAACAGCATTATCAAAATCCAGATAGAAGAGATGAGTTTGCATCTCCATGGGAGAGCACAGCCTGGCCTAACAACATCACCTCTCAGAAAAATAGAGAAGTGATCCCTTTAGTTATTTCTTATATTAGGTGTCTTATATCCTATATAACCTCCTATATTTTACAGAAAATGCAGGGATTATTTATTGGGACTTACAAAATAAACAAAATTGTTTGTGCACCTGTGTTTTTATATTGATTTTTCACTCTTCAATCATTTTATATCTTTCTCACCAGTACTTATTGTAAATTTTATTAAGCCACTTCATTGACAATTTGACATTACTCTTTCCATCCTCTTTTTCCTACCTTCCCACATACCAAGTCTCTCTCCTCTCTTCTTGCCCATTTGCCAGAGTTATAACTTTTGGTTTTGTTTTGTGACACACTTAACTATGGGCATCTGTACGACTGTTGCATTGGAGGTGTCCATGGCACCCATGGAGCCATTAGCAGGTACACAACTGGAGGCAATGTCTCTCCCTTTCTTTGAATCTATCCAGAATAAATAGTTCAGCAGCTAGGGGGAAGGTCTCCTAGGTCTCTCCTCTATCCATGTCTGTTTGTTGATGCAGATCAAGTTTCCTATCTGTAGTTGTTGAGAGTCTGTGTACAATGACTGTGTTGACCGGAAGCTGTCCTTTAGCAGCCAGCCCCCTTTCTCTATATTCTGGCTTATTCCTGTACATTTCTGTACCTTCTTCTACGATGTTCCCTGAACCTTGAAGGGAATGGTGTCAAAGTCTTGCTTAGGGCTGAGCACTTGCCATTTACCATTTATTCTCTGGATCGTAGACTGTCAGCTGCAGGTCTCTTCTTTCATCACAGTTCATTAGAAAGAAGAGTGTCTCTGATTAAGGTTGACAGTGGCAGGTGTATATGGGTATAAGCACATATGTCAGAAGGTAATTCAGTGCTATGTGAGTTTATTAAAAAAAAAAAAAACAACAGATTTAAGTCCTCACCACATCCTATGGCCTCTCATTTCATGGTCTTTTCACAGGGCTTATAACGCCAGGTGGAATGGGCCTAAACTGCAGACAATGGCAAGTTACTTCAATACAGTGATGGTACTATTGTACCAGTGGTCACATCTTGATTGTCACCTCAGCAGCCTACCTAGCTCTTTCTGACCCTACGAAAGGTAGCAGACAGGGAAGAGGTTTCTATTTAAGTCCCAGCTTGTGTCTTTTTTTTTTTTCATGAATCTAAGTATGTTTCCTTAAATGATGTTTTACCCTCTGCTTCATTCACACTTTCCTGAGTGTTAATCAGCAGTTATAGTAGTCTTTGCTAGAGGAAAATGTGGAAATAGTAAATTATACTGTATTTTGGTCAAAGACATGGTACTTTTGGTAATCTCCTAGGCCTCTACTTCTCCAATGGGGTTCTTGAGTGCCGATATTCACCATTGGCTAGTGTGTTTCTCTATGATATAGAGAAAAGATACCACTCATAGCATCTTACCCGCACAAATTAAAAGCCTAAGTATGAGCATAAAAGTTTGATTAATATTTTATTAGTAACGTGATTAACTATTTTAGGAACACGAGGGTACAAAAGAAAAAAAAGACATTTAAAATGACAAACAAGTAACCACTTTTCTGAGAAGTGAAGCTTTTGCTATCATTAAGAAGGGGGCCTGCAGGAGCTCATTATTTGGGGACAGAAGGACACATTCCAAGGGAAGTTTACACATGTGAAGTTTACACAAAGCAAAACACATCCTCCAAGTGTGACTGCATGTGAGCAGAAACTGTAAAGTTCATCTAAGAACTTATTTAAAAGAAGTTATTATTTTTGCATAAAATTATGAGAGGCAATGGAAATTATTTCAGAAGGAACGTGTGTGGTTCAGTTAGGTGGAAATGGACACACGTTAAGTTTGTTGATGATAAACTGTATTCTTTCCTGTTTCTTTCCAGCCACACTTGCCATCATGGTGTCGACCCCCAACAACACAGGGACTCAGGTGACAGAATTTCTGATGATCTGCTTTCCAGGAATGCAGGATACGCAGCCACTGGTTGTCGTCATCTTGGCTCCTCTTCTTGGTTCTGGCTCTTGCAGCCAACTTTGTCTTATTAGTCACAATCCATCAGGAGGCGTCTCTGCATGAGCCCATGTACTATCTCCTTGCCATCCTCTCTATGCTGGATGTCATCATCTGTCTCACAGTCATCCCTAAGGTCAGACTCTCCCAGGCCACTCAGATTTCATCTTTAGCTAGATACGTCTTTGTTTTGCTTGTGTGAATCATCTCATTTCATAAAAAATAGTGATCCATAGGTCACTCAGCCCTTACACCAGATCCCTCTCAACTCCAAAACTGTCCTCTCTTTTTAATGTCTGCTTTTTGAGCTTTACCTCACAAATGATAACTGTTCTCCTAATGTCTGTTAGTGGTATTTTAAATGCAAATTTCTCCTCAACTAAAGAGATACTTTCACTGACTCTGAAATCCCCTACTCCTATGTCCTAGGGGCTTAGAATTAGTCCTTTAGGGGAATTTGTATGTCATGTATTTAGGTAGGAAGCAGGCTGGGGAAGATTCCCTGGATTATGAAGGGAGTGGAGAGTGTTCCAATGTGAGCACTGAGCTTGCTGTCTTTGGTCCTCCTTTGATGCTTGATGACACATGCATCTTCAGAAGACAGACGAATCTGTTGGAATTGCTGCAGTACCAAGGAGTTCAACTGAAGTCAGAGACATGACTAAATGTGCTTACAATAAATCTTGGATTCTAGACTTAGAGAAAAGGCACACACCAGAGTCAGCAGTTCTCAACCTGTGGGTAGAGATCCCTTGGGGGTTGAACAGCTCTTACACAGTGGTCACATAGCAGATACTCTGCACATCACACATGTACACTACAATGTATAAGACTAGCAAATTATAGTTGTAAGTATAATTGTATATATAAGTAGCAAGGAAAATAATCTTAAGCTTGGTGTAACCACGATATGAGAGCTGTGTGAAAAGGGTTGCAGCAGTAGGAAGGTTGAGAAACAATGCTGTAAATGAACACAGACATAGAGAGTATTTCAAATTAGGTTACCTTCCTAGTGGTTTTAGAATTTGATGTTTTTTTTTTATCATAAACCTGATGAATTTCCTAGGGCTAAGTGTTTTAGAATGATAATGAATGCATACAGTTTATGAGAATGATAATTTGACAGGTCCTGCTTATCTTCTGGTTCAACATGAACCCATCAGCTTTGTGGGCTGCTTCCTGCAGATGTTCATCATGAATACCTTCCTTCCTATGGAATCCTCTACCTTTCTGGTCATGGCCTATGATCGCTATGTGGCCATCTGCCATCCCCTGCGCTACCCATCCATCATCACAGAACAGTTTGTCATTAATGCAGCCATTTTTATCATTTTCCGAAATCTTCTAGCTACCCTGCCAACTCCAATTCTGGCTGCTAGACTCAATTACTGTGCCAGCAATGTGGTCGAGAACTGCATATGTGCCAATATTTCTGTAGCAAAGCTTTCCTGCGGGGATATCCGGCTAAATAAGCTCTATCAATTTGTGAGCGTTTGGTGTCTGCTAGGTTCCGATCTGGTGCTCATCTTGCTGTCTTACTGCTTCATCTTGAGGGTTGTTATGTGTCAGCAGTCGGGAGGCACAGTCACCAAGGCCATGAGCACTTGTGGTTCACATCTCATTCTCATACTTTTCTTCTATACACTGTTGCTAGTCTTCATCTTCACAAACAAGGCAGGAAAGAAGATTCCTCCCGAGATACCGATTCTCCTCAATGTGCTGCATCATCTCATCCCCCCTGCCCCTCAACCCCATTGTGTATGGAGTACCGCACCCAGGAAATCAAGCAGGGCATCATAAAACTATTCAAGTTCTGAGATACATGAGCCAATGAAGGACTTGTGGAGGAGCTTGTGAAGCTCTGGGCATATTTTGTTGTAGGTTTGATGAGGATGCTACAATGGACAGAACATGATGCCTATGCTGCTACTTTCTTTCTTGTTTTTTTTTTAAATATACTTTTATTTTATTACACATGTATAAAACAAACTACATACAGCAGGGAGAACCATGTGACAATCATGAGGAATAATGAGTTCTATACATGTTACATTCATAGTGACTTGGCCATCTGCATTCGTCTCCTTTGAAGTAAGTCTCTTTCCTGTCTTGTTAGGTCTAGATTTCCGAATGAGATTCAATATCTATCTTATCTCAATTCTAATAGCTTAACTTCTTTATCTTGATCTAAAATGATCTTGTCCCCTAACCAGCTAGACTTGGCTATAGAACTATATTATCTTCTCTTCAATGCCCTTCAGAGACTTGAGAAGGAATAAAACTTAAAATTCCTGAGTGAATCAGCAGTGTGGGTTAGCAGTTCAAAAAGTACAAATTGACTTAAGACAGTTTACTGTCTGACCAGTCACCCAATACACTTTTTAATGTTGGAGTCTCATCTGCAGCTTTCTGGCCTAATATTTCTGCCAGACTTGTTCGCAGGGCAGGAACTATGAGGACTTGCTTGGCAGAGTGCGGCCATCGACTCTGCTTGCAGTTAAGTTGCCCATTTTTAGGCAGAATCTGTTAGTGGGGGAACAATACATTTTGCCCAGTGGTTATTTTGCCACTTTGAAGCCATCTCCATAAGGAGGCTCTTTGATGCTCATCATCTTCTTTGAGGCTGGCTGGGTGTGTCAGGAGTTAACTTGTCTTGTTGTCGAAGAAATTTTAGGATTGTGAGAACAATTTTAAATGCCGTATTCTGTGTGTCTTTAGGCTTTTGAAGACCTTATTCAACTATTTACCTCATATATTGATAGAGTCATATCTATCTGTTAGAGTTAGGCTATATATTCTTGTGTTAAGATCTGCCAGTTATTTGACATGCCAATGTTTTGTGTCAATATATTAAATTCCATAGCAATGACTTAGATTGTAACCTTCATTATAAGTAGCAATTAAGGCCTTGAGTTAAGGAGTAGGTTCAATCATCTAGCTTTTGTTCTATCCTCCCTCTCTGTTCCTAAATCTCCCTTCTTTCTTTTCAGCTCCCATCTCCTTGCCTATGTATGCAAGATAAGGGCAAGAGAGATGTTCCTGTGTTTCCCCTAATTTTTTTCTGTATAAGACCACTAATGACTTATAATCACCTCCCGATGAAAATAAGCATTTGTAGATCAGGCAGCATGCAGCAACCTATACAACCACACCCCCCCTTTGAGGGAACGGGACGATCATTCTCTTTAGGATTTCTACAGGTTCAATTGGGGCACATAATACTTTGGAGTGGGCCCCCCAAAATTGGAGAGAATGGTTGAGCAATCTAAGTGATTGCATTTGGGGTTCAGTTTCTAAATGTTGAGAGATTCCAGGATTAGTAGGAGATTGTAATGGTGGTCCAAATTGGATCAGAAGTTTTCTACAATGTTGTTCAGGAAGCTGTCCAATTCTGATGAGTAAAAGGAACAGAACCATCCAGGGCTGGAACTAGAAGGATGCAGGATATCAGCGTCTATTGTGCTGGAGGGAATGATTCCTGTCATGTCTGACCTTGAAATTACAACTTCAGAATATTACAATGTTTACTCGCACACCTCTCTATGGATATATGCTAATTCAACCTTTAAGGATCTATTATGTTCTTCATTATGACTGTTTTTGACCATGATCTGTCAACTATGCTGGCATTAAATATGAATTTATCACCTTCTGTGTGTTTCTCAATCTTTACATTCAACGTGGGTCTCAGAATTTATAGGAGAGTGATTAAGGGACACTTTCAAAAGGACTTTAGGCATATGACTAGGACTGGGGAAACCAAGAAGGCTTCTTTTAATCCTCTAGGTGAAAAATGATGACAAGTCACTTGAACCAAGAAGAGCATGAAAATTGAAGTCATGAGTTACAAGATTCGTAGAGAATCAATGAGTAGATATTTTCTTCTGAGCCTGCCAGTATAGTCCTTAATAGCCAAATATTTGTCTCTGAAATGCTGAGGCCTCCTTCTGTGCTTAGATAAACATGTCACTACATTATTGATAGGAATGGTGTCATGCTGATTCTAGGAACATCCCAGTGAAATCCCAATAATGCATTTCTGCCTTCTAACCCCAAACAAAAATGCATGTAATTCTACAATCAGAAAAATTTCTCAAGTCTGGGTCACTTTTCCTGTTATGAAATATCTCATTAATTGATTATATAGGGTATAGCCTTACATATTTGGTCAATTTTGCTCACATCTTGTATAGTAACAAGACATATCAATATTGAATTTTCTCCTGTGGTCTTCAGGGTCATAGTAGGCTCAATAACTCTGACTAGAGCAGTAATGGAAATTGGCTGTATGAGTATCCAGTAGGATACAGGTTACTGGAGGGTTAGCTGCATATGTCAGTTCTGTTCTAGGGTTTTTTACAGGTTACTGGAGGTATAGCTGTATATGTCAGTTCTGTTCTAGGGTTTTTTACAGGTTACTGGAGGTTAGCTGTATATGTCATTCTGTTCTAGGATTTTTGTGTGTGTGTGTGGGTGGATCCTTCAGACTGATTTCCGAAGTGGCATGCGCTAGTCTACCCTCCCACCCACATGTATAAGGGTTCCGTTTCAGCATATCCATGCTAGCATTGTTGGTCAGTTGTATTTCATGATGTATTATTCCTAAATCTGGGTCACTTCTCCTGATATGAAATATCTCATTATTGATTGTGTAGATATAACTGTATGTGTTTAATCATTTGTTCACACCCTGGAGAATAACAAAACAACTCAATATTGAGCTTTTTCCTGTGGTTCCTCAGGATGACCATAGGTTTGCAGTTGCACAGATGGGAATATAATAGTATTTATGTCTCTTTAAGCATAAATCAGACTTGCATCTAAAATTGTATCAATATCTTATCATATAATACTCATTATTACTAAATAGGCTGGTATATCTAACAGAAATCTCACTCTTACAAATACTAATATGTTAGAATGCCAATATTGAACATATTTATAACCGAATACCCACAATTCTCTAATAAAATTAATATCATCTCACCTCATAGCTAAACTAGATGTTTTTTCAGATTCCTTCTCACTCGATTCAGAATGGCAATTATAAAAGGATAACACCAAAGCTTTTTGCAAGCCAAAACTGAAATGTTTATTAATATTTTTTCCATCAAGCTGAGACATACACTTGTTTTCCATAGTAGGAAGCAAGTGGGTCCATAAATGATATATATGTTCTTCTTAGGCTCACTTTAATATTGATCTGTATCTGGAAATGTTCCCTTTTCTTCTTTCAATTGTCACTGAAAAAACGACAGGGGAAGTGTCTATTCTCATGCGTAAAGAGAAATATGGATGAGGCTCTTTAGTGTGAGTGATCCCTCTTTTAAGAGGGTCAGTCATTTTGTAGACCTCTAGGACTGCAAATGCATTTTGAAATAACTGATTTACTGCCTCATGCACTGGACAAAGATTCTGAAGCTGCCTGACACTCCTTATTTGTTCCAAGCTACATGTGTTGTTCATAGTTGTGCAAAGCCTACAACGAAGAGTTAGTACCTCAAGCATCTTAAATTATATTTTCCTGTATGAGTAACTCATATTTTCTAGAAGTTTCTCTGTAGAAGAAAAGAAAAGCAACCTCTCATGATCCTTGTATCCTTTTAAAAACAATTTTCCAGTATTCCTAGGATCTGGATTGTTTTTTAAATATACCTAAATACCATATACATTTCTGAATAAATGCAAGTTTCCATACATCTTTGTACTTCTAATCTCTAATAAGACCTCTGAATTTAAAAATACCCACTAATTTGAAAAGTTTTGCCCAGCTAGTAATGGAATATAGTATATTTCAGTGTCATTCCTGAGTGTCTTATATAGACACACAGAAACAGAACACTATATACAGATCACAGGGTATTTGTGGGTCTCAGAAATGAATTTCCAAGCACAGCAATAGTGTGAAGTCATAAAGGAAGAAGCTTGATGTGATGATGATTTCTTCTAAATCCAGTAAGATGTACCACATTCTATGTCAGTAAGATGTACCACATTCCCTGTCAGTTATTCAAAGAGCTCTGTCCTTTCAGGACTTAGGCTAATGGCAAAGAAGCTTTCCTTGAAAACACAAAGGAAGATGGGAGAAAAACGGTGGCCTGGGTGGAAATAAACAAAGACGACTTGCTATTGTGCTCCAGCCACTTTCCATCATCCAGAGCTGACGATTATAGTGCTGTGTTCTGTTCACAAACTCATTGTATAACTTGATTAATATTGTCTATGAGAATGAGTTCTGGTTGGGGCCACCAATGTCTACAGTCACAATAAAAATAAATGTGCTGATTATCACTGCAGAAGCAGCTGGAGGTTATTTTTCTAGTATAGCTTTTACCTTTTTGGATTCTCAATTTTAGATAAAATAGAACAATACATATCCAAAACGATTAAAAAGTCAGATATATGGGATGCTTTGTTTGTTTGTTTGTTTATTTTTTAAGACAGTGTTTCTCTGTGTAAGAGCTCTTGCCATCCTAGATATCCTCTGTAGACCGGGCTAGCCTTGGACTCAGAGATCCACTTGCCTCTCCCCAGCAGGTGCAGATATTAAGGCAGGTGTCACTACACCAGATAAGATATGGATTTTTTTTGTGTGTGTGTGTGCTGAGGTGTATTGAGTATTTGTAAAGGAAGGGCATAGTGAGGAACCTTGTTTTGTTTTGTTTTTGAGTTAGTGTTTTTTTTTTTCTCTTTGGAATTTTCTGAATTAGTGTTTCCTTCAGTTTTCCATCAACATAATAAATCTTCACGCACTAAGGATGCAGAGATGCAGTTGGCCTATTTACCACCCTTTCTTCAGTAATCTCTTGATTCCTTGCTTGATCTCTTGGGTTCTCACGCCATAAACAATGGGATTAAGGGCTGCAGGGATGACATGGTGGAGGACATTGAGTAAGACAGGCACATCTGGAGAGACCTTTCTTTTGGCTACATGTGTTAGGATGAAGACCAAAAGAATGGTGCTAAAGAATAGGATAAGGATGAAGTGAGAACCACATGTGCTCAGAGCTTTGGCTACAGCACCCTCTGCCTTGAGTCTCAGCACAGCTCTTAGTATGAATGTATAGGAGAGAAAGATGAGGATGAGGTCTGATCCCAGCAGAGTCCAGCCTCCAGCAAACTGATAAAGGCGATTGACTGTGACATCATCACAGGAGAGTCTAGAGACAGACATGTTGGCACAAATGCAATTTTCAATGACATTTCTTCTCTACTAATGGAGTCGTGCTGAAAGAATAGGGATGGGCAAAGGAATAAGGACATTCCTGATCAAAATGAATGCAGCAGCCTTGACTACAAATTGGTCAGTGATGATGGATGGATATCTCAATGGATGACAGATGGCTACATAGCGATCAAAGGCCATGATCATAAATGTGCATGATTCCATAGCAAGAAAGCTGTTCATGATATACATCTGGAGGAAACAGGCAGAAAAACTAATGGGCTTGAGATCAAACCAGAAGATGGTTAATACTTTGGGGATGACAGTCAGGCAGAGTATAATGTCCAGCATGGATAGCAGGCTGAGCAGGTAGTACATGGGTTCATGCAGAGAGGCTTCCATCCGGATGGTGATCAGAAGAACAGCATTGGCCCCCATGGCCAGGAGGAAGAGGAGGCTGAGTGGCAGTGAGAGCCAGAGCTGCCAACTGGGAGACCTGACAAAACAATTTAGGAGGAAGCCTGAAACTCCAACTGAGATAGTGTCGTTCTTGTATGTTGTCATATTTTGTCATGCCATCCTACAGCTTACTTTTATGAGCTGTAAAAGTAGGATTTAGACAATTAGGTTCCAATTCTGAACATATGAGGGTAGAGCAAGTTGTTTATTTGGACACAATATAGCCGGTTATGCAGGTCAAGCGAATGCATCTGTTCATCTCTGGTATCTTGGTCCTGGGACACTACTACCACCTTAACCATGCAGAGGGCCGAAGTAGTAGGATTTATCTATACATTTGATGGTATCTTCAAAAGAGTTGGTGCATCTTTACAGAAAGTAAAACTGAGAAAAAGACTTAGGAAATTGATTATCATGTGCAAGTGAGCCTAAATGTCTTGCATATATTTTTCTCCCCATTTTCTCTGAAATGCTTAGTCATCTATCATCCAACTAAACTACTCAATGTAACAAAATAATGGGCAGAGCTTGTCACAAACCAGACTCAGATAAATGTCTTTAGTTCCAGTAGCAGCTAACCTTTCATTTGTACTTGTTTTTCTTTACTTATATATTTTATCAACTCTATAATGAAGAGTCAATTCTTTTGTCTCAGAAGTAATTTTTATTTGGTAAGAATGTACCTTATCAAATAGTTGGTCCTCATTATGTTTCTTAGATCATCATGCTTTTAGCAGTCCTAACTTCTGGTCCTAAGGAAAGCACTGTAAGTAGCTGAAATGCTACAGGAGAGCAGTGGGCAAAACTACACAACATGAAAGATGTCCTGCTTTGACGGCATGGGTGTGAGAGTGATGGAGTTCATTTGTCAAAGCTTTCCATCCCTGTTCCTGTTCCTTTCTACCTTGAACGATCCAGTTACATATTCCCAACCTTCATATTGCTCTAAGTACTTCTCATTTAGGATTTGCCTTTAGAATTCTTTTAGCCTTTAAGTCACAAAATGGAAAACAAACTATCTTTACTTATAAGGCAGTAAAACTCTAATTTCCCAGTGGGATTATAGTGATAAGAAATGAGTTATCCTCGATAAGATTGGGAAAATAGAGTGAGTTGGTCATACAGTGGTGAGTATAGCTGCCTTCCAAAAAAAATCAGATTATTTAGAGAAGACTAAGTCTCTTAATGGGTAGAAGTAGGAGGAGAAATGTGAATACTATGAAACAGCACTTTCACAGACATCAAATATTTTAATGTGTATTTCCCCACCCCCAAACTGTGAGAACTTCAAAGAGCACTGTAGCTTGGTGAGTTGTGTTATTGCAGGGTCTTTGAAGTCAGCCCAGTGTACTCAAGGCCATCTAGAAGATAGCAGTGTCTGATGAGGTATAGGTTATTCTGTGATAATGTAAACTGAAGACAGTTCCAGATGCAGTGGCATACACATGCAGCTCCAATATTTGGGAGGCTGAGGTAGGAAGGAGCACTAGTTTAGGGCCAGTCAGGGTTACACATAGAGACAGGCTTATAAACCAAGCTAGCATGCTTAAATTATTACATAATTAATAGTTTTGAAACTGGAATGTGTTAGAAAATAAGAGTTCTGGGGTTGGGGTACTGTAGAAAGGAACCCCAGTTGTAGTAAAGCTGGAGAGCCAGACTCTATGATATTTTCATACTAATCAAAGCATTCCTTTTTATCAAGAGGTTCCATATCGTATCTTTGTGTCTAGTGATGCCTCTTCTAGTCCCAAAATGCAATTGTGGTTCTTATCTGGCTCCTCCAGGAATGTCTACATCAGCAATGACAGCATTCTTTCACAGATATCAAATATTTTAATGTGCATCTACCCTATCCCAAACTGTGAGATACCTCAAAGAGCACTGTAGCTTGGTGAGTTGTTGTATTCCAAAACCTTTCGAGTCAACCTATTGCACCCAAGTCTGTTTAGGAGATAGCAGCTCCACCTGTTCTCTATTTCAATACATCTACTTGTAAATTTGAGGTATAAATCAAATACTTGCTAAGCCTATAATTTGTGATAATTGACCTAATCCCTGTTAGCTTTTCTTTTATCCACAGCAATACAACTTCCATCTAATGAAAAATACCCCTATTGTCACTATATTCCTCTTTAAGGTGTTACTATTTATTGCTTGTTTATCTTCTGACTAATTTCTTGGACAATCTTAGTTTTATTCCTTATAGAGTGTAGCCTCTGATCTCACTATGGCCAAGAAACTTTCCTTGTGTAATAAGAAAGTATTCTAGAAAAGAACGATGGCCTTTTCTACTGAATGTAGGGAGAACTTTGAGTTACCTCTGGAGGCTCCCATCAAATAGAACTTCTGCAGACTGATGCATGAGGGTTGATGCAGGAGTCTAGAGGAAGCAGTACGTTTTGTGTCCCACAGATCTTTAATGTAACGATTTTCATCATTAGATAAAATATTTGAAGATGATATATTATCATTTAATCTCTTTCCCTCTTATTCAAGCTTCCATTTTCTCTCTCCCTTCACTGCACTGTCTTCAGTTAGGATAGCCACTCAACAATTATGAAATTGTCTATGAAGCATCAGAAGTTAAGCACCTTAGAACATATCTGTTGCATCTCTTAGTCTTGGTTGCCCATGAGAATTTCAAGGGCTGACACTGAGACCTAATGTCTCTGGTTCTAGCCAGGGACATGATGAGGACTCTTAGGATGCTGAGAACCAAATCCCAAAACCGAGACCTTGCAGCTAGAGCCTTTCTCTAGGCTGACAAGGCTACTGATCAAAACTAAAGAAGCATTGTTCTTGGAAGTTACAGTATTGTTCTGGCTTCCTGAAGTTCAGACAGAATTGTAAGGAATCTGTACAGTTGTTACCTTAGACATTATTGAGTTCACAGAATAGGGGTAACTCTTGGCTTCTTTTGCATGATTTTCTAGTTTTGGAGCTATCACTTTTAGAAATTTTAACTTTTGCTAAAACTTACTGAATTATCTTCCCTCAATACCCAATCACAACTTCTGCCTTTACCCATGATGATCCCTCTACCAAAATAACTTGCCATGCAATAATCCACTTGAAATATATTCTTCCTCCAGATCTCTGATTTTCTGTAGTCATAGCTGAAAACTACACATCACTCTACTTAAGTGCTATGTGAGGTACTGTTTAGCTTTTCCATTTCTTCTCCAGTAGGAATCTTTAGGGAGGAAAAGAGAAGGGAGAGAGAGAGAGAGAGAGAGAGAGAGAGAGAGAGAGAGAGAGAGAGAGAGAGAGAGAGAGAGAGAGAGATATCAGAGCCAGCTCCTCACACATGCTTCTTAATTCCTATAAGTAAGCAAAAGACCTAAGACAGAAAAAGAAAGCACAGGTCCAAAGAGTTAGGTATCTGATAAGTCTGGTGCCCTTTGGTGCCCTCTACTCAGAATCACTTACCAGGAAGTTGAAATGTGGGTTCTGGATCCATGGATGCTAGGAGTGCTGGCTAGTTTCAGAATTGGCCCGTGTAGTTATACAGGTAGAATCCTGCTGTGATGCTCTCAATTTATGTTCTTTGTATCTCAGAAGATCCCTCTGGGAGACACAAGCCAACAGGCAGGAAAAAATATTTTCTTTCATTAAGAACAGAATGTGCCCTGGTAATTTAGCCCTATATAGGCCATCTGTCCTACACGGACTAAGTCAATCTCCTGGGTATAGGGTTTGTACACACACATTTGTATGTGCTCAGGATTCACTTCACATATTTACCTGGTGCCTTCTATGGAGTACACAGACTCAGTTTGTGTGGGCTTCCTGCATATGCCTGTCAGATAGATACATTGTCTAACCTGAATGAAATAAAGTTAACCTATCAAAAGTATTGTCATAGAACTGTTATCATAAAAACGCAAGAGAAATAATAACCAAAATCACACTGAGAAGGTTTTAGTGCAAGCTGCTAATTACTTAGTGGAAATATTTTAATTCAATGAAATAAAAATCTTTAATTTTCAATTAACCAATTACTTTTCTCAATCTATTTTGGGTTTTATTTTATAATTATCTATCTGGTAACTTTTGTTATCTATCATATGAGACGTTTGTTGATTTGTTTTGAGACAGTGTTTATCTGTGTAGCCTTGGATGTCTTGGACTCACTTTGTAGTCCAGGCTGTCTTGGAATTGACTAAGAACAGCCTGCCTCTGTCTCCCTGGATGCTGGGATTAAAGGTATGCACCACCACATCCAGCTGCTAGAACAGCTCTTAATCTATGACTACTTTTATTTATGCTTTATTGCTGAGAAAGACTCTTGAATACCTCCTAAGACCTGGGCATTGTCTTCCGTTCTGGCTGTAGCAGATAGGCATCAGGGTGGGTACTCTCATTCATTGTCTTTGCCTCCTCTTCCCCGAGATTGTGCAGTTTCCATGCAAACACACTTTTACAGGAACTAAGTTCTCTGCAAACTTTCAAAATTCTTTCTCAATGTACTCATTTCTCTCCCAAAGCTCTGGTTTGTCAAATGTAGCCATTTTAATGCTTCTAAACTTTTAAGTCACCCCTTAATCAGGGACTCCACAGATGTGCTACTCCTGTAGACCTATCTGCCTCTGTTTACCAGACAGGGAACTCTTTTAAGGCTGTACATCTTCACAGACCTCTTAAAAGATCAATTCTTAACTTCATATGGAAAATCATAAAACAAGGATAGCTAAAACAATCATATACAATAAAAGAACTTCTGGAGACATCACCATCTCTGATTTTAAGCTGTGCTACTGAGCAATTACAACTGCATGGTACTGTCACAGAAAAAGACAGGTGGCCAATGGAATCAAATTTAAGATGCAGAAATAAACTCATACACTTGGACACATGGACACTTGATTTTTGACAATGAAGGCAAAACTATACAATGGGAAAAAGAAAACATCTTCAACAAATGGTGTTGGTCCAACTGGATGCCAGCATGTAGAAGAATGCAAATAGATCCATATTTATCACCCTGAACAAAACTCAAGTCCAAGTGGATCAAATACCTCAACCTAAAACCAGATACACTAAATATAGCAGAGAAAGTGGTGAATAGCCTTAAAAGCATTGGCACAGAAGACAACTTCCTGAACCTAACACCAACAGCTCAGGCACTAAGATCAACAGTGAGTAAATGGAACCTCATGAAACTAAAAAGCTTCTGTGAGCCAACAATAGGACAAACTGACAGCCTATAGAATATAGTTTTCTGGTATACCCTCCGGCATTACCCAATATATGTCATACCACTCTTTGTGGTTAGTTTTCTGGCACTTTCTAGAGAAACAATATCCAGTTATCTTAGGGCTTCCAAAGTGTCTTATTGATTTGATTTAATCTAATGTTTATTGCATTGAAATATACTTGATTTCCCCCCTAAGTTTCTGCCGTAGCCACTAGACTGTGCTTTCTTTGAGTAAGGGGGCCAAAAATTGTTTATCTCAGAGTTTCATTTTCTAGTACAAAATGATTTTCAGTAAGTAATTTTGAAAGTTTAAAGAGAAGTGTTGGTTTAAATATGAATTAAACATTTAAAAATGTTATTTTAATATTTAATTTATTCTTCCAAATCCTGCATGCTGTTCCCATCATCCTTCCCTCCCTCCCTCCTTCCCACCCTCCCTCCCTCCCTCCCTCCTGAAATTAGAAAAAAAGAAACTGAAATGAGAATAGAAAGGACTAAAGTTGTGCAATGTGTGTGCATGTGTGTGTGTGTGTGTGTGTGTGTGTGTGTGTGTGTGTGAGAGAGAGAGAGAGAGAGAGAGAGAGAGAGAGAGAGAGGGAGAGAGAGAGAGCTGGGTTGATACTTCTAGAATATGAGAAAGGAAGTTAAGAGTTAGAGCATGAAGGTTTCTAATTAATGATGATCAACCAGATGAAAGAAGAGTGGAAGAAATTAGGAGCCTTCTTTCTATTTCAAATCTACATTCTGCATTATACTCTCATAAGCACTCAATGAAAGCGTCTCAAGAGATCCGCTGTCTGATAAGCCTGTTCAGATATTTGAATCCTTTTGTATGATCCACGGCCTCCCCCAAAGAGTGCATGAGTGTAGCTTAGGATTGGCACAATATCCCCCTTGCCTTTTACTCTATCCCAAGATTTTGTCAAATTTCCTCTCAAGGTCTACTCCAAATGCCATCCTTACAATTTTTCCAGGCGCATGCCTAGCTATAGTCCCATGAGTATCATGGAGATGGCTTGATGCTTTCATTTTTCTATGAGGTCAGACTTACTGGATGGAGGTAGTCCCTTCTAGCAGGCAGAAACAGTTATGTACTCTATTTCTTAGAAAGGAAATGGTGTATTAGGGTTCAGATCCCTTTTCTTCCCTGGAGAAATGCAATCTTGCTGGCTCTGAAGAAGTTTGAGAGTCAGGAGCACAGTATGATTTGACATTCTTGAGTGTTCCTCTTAGGTCCTTATAATCCATGATACCCAAAGTAGAGTCACTATTGTCACTGAAGTAAGTGTTCATGTCTGCTTTTGACATAGGTATTCATTACTCTCTCTTATTCTCCCCTATTCTCTATTCCCTTCCTCTTCTCATAGAAACCTACATACTTTACATCATATATAATATATAAATATAAAAAATATATATATATTACAATAAAGCTCTTTGGAGGTGGGTGTGACTATTTGAAATCTCATTTTCTGTGACACTGAGTCAGAAGGAGTGGAACACATCTGGGCCCATCTTGAGCTAAATAGGATGAGTGTGTTCCAGGCCAGTCTATGAAATAAAAACAAGCGATGATTGTTTTTCTTAGTCTCTTTTATTTAACTTAAACTAATGATCTCCAGGCATGGCTAAGTTGGTAGAGTTTTTCTTTTTAATTTTAATTTATTCACATTGCATTCCGATTGTTATCCCCTCCCTCTTACCTCCCACTCCCACTATCCCTCAATCTTCTGCCTATTCCTCTCCCCTAGACCTCGGATGGGGGTACCCTCCTACCACAACTGTCTGGCTACAGCCTATTAGGTCTGTAGAGGGTTTTTTTGTTACACTGGGTAATGATGAAAACAGAGACCCATAAGTATTCAAAGTGCTGAAAGGAAATGTATCAGCTCAGGACCCCAGTGACCAAGTTCTCAGCACAAAGGAGATTTATTTTCCCTAGAGGAATGGAGAACAAGAAAAAAGAGATAAAGACAGGAGATAAAGGATGAAGGGAAAGGAGAATGGAATAAGGGAGAAGGGAAAGGGGGATTTGTCTTCTGGAGACAAAGAAGTGCCTCTGGATAAGGAGAAGATAGAGGTTGCACATAGAAAAATGGAGGTTTATAAAGTACAAGTGAAAACTTCATGTAAGGATAGGTGTTTAATTTTAACTGGGCATATTAATTAGGTGAGTCAAAGGGGTTTTTGGTTGCTGAACTTCAGTATTTTGATAGTTGGACCTTGGTAGTCAGCCTCAGGAGGAGGAAGTGTCCAAAGTTGGTGGCTATCTTTAGGTACGCAGTCTAATAGTTTTATCAAGGCGGAGGGAATGGGAGAGAAGGGAAAGCCTGCCCAAGGACATGCTTTCCTCACTCAAGCTGGGCAGAGCCCCTTCAAGAATGGGTTGGGCATCTATGTTAACCTGCGGTTCTCTTATGTTCCTATATTTCATAGAGAATCACAGAATAGGGAGGAGAAAGAGTGTAAGAGCCGGAAGGTAGGCAAGAGTGCTATGGGATGACTTTGGATGAGGCATGGCTGTTGCCTGTAGAAGACTTGCCTAAGATCAAGCCATTACAAAAAATTCCAACAAGGATGTGGGAGGGGCTGGTGAAGTCCAACCAGTAGCGGAACTTCTATTGTCAATTCATGATTGCTTGGGTAGGGAGAGTCATTTTTCCTTGGGGTGAATCCTCTAGTAGGTTGTCCACATCCTAGAGGATAACTCTTCATCAATATGCATTTGGGCAGTATTGATTGAACTCAGTGAGTGAAAATTTCTGCCTGTAATCCTCTCACTCAGGGAGGCAGAGGCAGATGGATCTCTGAGTTCAAGGCCAGCCTGGTCTACAAAATGAGTCCTGGACATCCAAGGCTGCACAGGGAAGCCCTGCCTCTAAAAAGCACAACAAAGAAACAAAAACAAACAAACAAACCACAAGAAAACTAAAGAGAACATGAATTTGGAAAGGATATATGCTGGAGTGGAAGAGTAACAGATGAAAGGATGAATATGATTAAGGTACATTGTACATATGCATAAAAATTTCAAAAGAGAAATAAAAACATGATTAAAGGAACAAATCTACATACATGAAGAAAAACTGATGTTAAATATGCAAGATTCCAAATATTTTAGAGTTCAACAGGATGCAAACATTTTCATGTTGTTTTGAGTTCACAGTACCAAATTAATTTTTAAAGCATTTTGTGGGCAGAAATATTGAAGCTCAAAAAGGTTATTCTAGGCTTTTGTTTGTTTCCTTGTAGTCTCTCTCTCTCTCTCTCTCTCTCTCTCTCTCTCTCTCTCTCTCTCTCTCTTTCTCTCTCTCTCTCTCCCTCTCTCCCTTCCTGCCTCTCTCCCTCTCTCCTTTCCTTCTTCCTTCCTTCCTTTTCATAGATTTTGTTACACAGGAGCTCATTATGTAGTTTAGACTGGCCTGGAACACACTCATCCTATTTAGCTCAAGATGGGCCCAGATGTGTCCCACTCCTTCTGACTCAGTGTCAAAGAAACTGAGATTTCAAGTAGTCACACACACCTTCAAAGAGCTTTATTGTAATTTTCAGGTCAAACTTCCAGAAGGGGACAGAATCTGAGATTAATTGAATGTATGTTTTATGACATTCAGTTCATCATTTACCAGTATACTCTTGGTTTTGATAATATTCCATGACATTTTTATCACTATAACTGGTTCTGACATGTGACTAGATAGAAACTTTATTTGTTTTTTGTTTTTTTGATAGAAACTTTATGTGGGAATATGTCACTCAAGGTCATTAGTGGGCACCAACTTTTCCCAATTCTCTTTTCTCCCTCTAGATGTTTTCTCCTGACATGGGCTTAAACAAAAGGTTTTTGTTCTACCTTTAATAGACTGGAGTAGATCTAAGATTTTGGAATCTTTATATAATGTCTTCTGATGTTGTATACTAACTTATGAGCCATGGAGGGCTATGTAATGGGATTGGCCTTTATGGTGACAGTGAGGGGAGGTGAGCAAAAATCTTTTGAAACTTATCATTGTTCTGATCACTTACTGTCTTGTGGAAATTAAACAAAAAATGTCTCTAATGTTTACTTCTGACTGGGTATCTTTATGTCATTATTGAACTGCTATGGAAGATCTTGGAACTAAATTTCAGTGGAGTTTTGGGTTAAGCATTCTTAGCACTCTCTCCCTTATCTGTTTTGTCCTGACTCCGTAGATAACAGGGTTCAAAGCGGGAGGAACGACTACATACAGATTGGCCAGAAGTATGTGGATGTAGTGAGGGATATTGTGGCCAAAACGGTGTGTCATGAATGAAAAGAGAGCTGGCAGGTAAAAGGCCAACATGACACTGACATGGGAGCCACATGTGCTCAGTGCCTTAAGCCTGGCATCCCAGGATGGAAGGTGAAAGA
Source organism: Acomys russatus (assembly GCF_903995435.1). Taxonomy (NCBI): domain Eukaryota; kingdom Metazoa; phylum Chordata; class Mammalia; order Rodentia; family Muridae; genus Acomys; species Acomys russatus. The sequence continues at coordinate 21,294 of NW_026131666.1, forward strand.
CTGCTTGGAGAATACGGATGTAGGAAAATCCAATCACAGATAAGTCAATGTACCCCACTGAGAAAGCAACTAATCCATAAATAATATTGACCCTGATGCTGGCACATGCTAGCTTTGCCAAACCCATGTGTTCACAGTAGGTATGGGGGACAACCCGGACACCACAGAAAGGCAACCTCAAGATGAGAAATATAAATGGAGTCACAAACACCAAAGTCCTGACTATGATGACTACACCCAGAATCGCTATCACCTTGTTGGTGAGGATCATGCTATACCTCAGTGGGTTACATATAGCAATATAGCGATCTATAGCCATAACTGTCAGCACCACAGATTCTAGGCCAGTGCATATGTGGATGGCATACATCTGTGTGATGCAGGCCCCAAACACAATCTCCTTGAGATTGAACCAGAAAATGCCCAGCATCTTGGGGATGGTTGCTGTGGACAAGCCCAAATCAGTGCATGCCAACATGGCTAGGAAGTAGAACATGGGTTGGTGGAGGCTGCGTTCAGTTTGGATCACAAATAAGATAATGATATTCCCCAAGACAGCTATTAGATACACTGCAAAGAAGGGAAAGCCAATCCACAGGTGCACATTTTCCAGCCCTGGGATCCCTATCAGGAGGAAGGAGGAAGGGTGGAACTGTGTCCTGTTGGAAGGAAGCATGTTAATGGTGTGGACTGATCACAGATGCATTTCTTGCAGTTTTCTGGCTTGCACTGAGAGTCCTTAGCTTCTTTCATAGTATATTGTGCAATTCTTTCAGAAGCAGAAACCCCATTCTTTAATTCCATAATATAGCACATAAGACCTACGGAGGGAATAGGAGATATTCAGCATTGAAAAAAATTGCTTCACATTTATAGAAAACCGTGTAGAAGACCTTTCAATTTGACAACAAACATGTGATTCTGTCTTTTATCTCTTCAGTCTTTAAGGAAGAACTTATATAAAATAATTTAGCATTGATGATTGCACTAGCTAATTAGAATATAATGTATATATCCAATATGGAGTCTCTCCATCCTTCTATCCCTCCCTCTCTTTCTCTCCCCTTCCTCTTCTCTGTCTCTGTCTCTCTATCTCTGTCTGTGTATGTGTGTGTGTGGGTGTGTACAGTATGCAATATACCACTGGACTTGGATTTGGAGATGGTGGTGGAAAAACAAAGATTGGGGATGGCATAAATAGACAGTGGCTTGGATTTAGACTATGGAATAAAATTAAGAGATTTACTTGTAGGTTTCTAGGACCCTCTGGATCCTTTTATTTTGCTATTCTCCCATGCATCTCTCATTTAGAGTCCCAATAGGATGCCTTCCCCTCTGTCCCAGTTTCCTGATAAGTGAAGGCTTTCGTGGGACATGCCCCTTGGGCTAGTATGCAGATATAAGTGAGTATATACCATTTGATTCTTTCTGCTTCTGGGTTAACTCACTCATTATGATCATTTCTAGCTCAATCCATTTATCCACAAATTTCAGGAATTCCTTGTTTTTAATAGCTGAGTAGTATTCCATAGTGTATATGTACCACAGTTTCTTTATCCACTCTTCTACTGAGGGACATTTAGGCAAGCCAAGGACAATACAGGTGGTAAACTTTAAACCCCTACTCAGATCTAGCCAACGGTCAGAACAGTCTCCACACTTGAGTGGAGAGTGTGATATGACTTTTTCACGTACTATGGTGCCTCACATTTGACCATGTCCCCTGGAGGGGGAGACCTGGTGGCACTCAGAGGAAGGACAGCAAGTAGCCAAGAAGAGACTTGATACCCTATGAGAATATATAGGGGGAGGTAATCCCCCTCAGGGACAGTCATAGGGGAGGGGAATAATGGGAAAATGGGGGGGGGAGGAATGGGAGGATACAAGGGATGGGATAAACATTGAGATGTAACAAGAATAAATTAACAACAAAAAAAAAGACACTTACAAAAAATTGGTCATATAAAAAAAATAAAATTAAGAGATTTAGAGACAACTGGAGACTATTACACAATTCCATAAAACAATGCAATTAGAAATTTAAAATCCCTTGTGCACTAATATTATAACCATTACACAAACAGCACTGGATACTCCCAACTTTTTAAAAACATTTTTTTTTGTGATTTATGATCTTTTAATGTTTATGGTGCATTATGTAAATAGACAATATTTATAGTATTGTAAAGTGGGAGGCAATGTCAGAATTTCTTTTTTAAAGATGGAGCAATATGAAGAGTATTTACTTGTTTCCATTGTAGTGCTGTGTCTAGTTCTTCTGGTATAGTATGTGATAGTATTTCTAAGTTAGTTACTGGCTAGCTGACAGAAAAATTGAACTCATCTGTTGCCTTATTTGCTCATCTGAGTCATTACTGCTCTGTGGTATGGATGCAACTTGTAACATGATGAGGTAATGGGTGTGAGCAAAGTAGCCTATTACTTAACCATAAACCATAGAGGTTAAATTTTGTGGTAGACTCTGGGACACAGGTGATAGCCAGATATTGACTGTGCTGGTTGGGTTCAGACAGTGATGCATCTACAGCAGTGCTGTGGATGGTATTGCCCTGACGGTCCTTTGAGTACAATGTATTCTAATTTGGTGGCATGGATTTTAAATACTAACTGTCCCTATGACTGTAATATAGCTTTTAGAACTGCTTTGGAATTAAGGTTGATATAGCTCATTTAGATTGGCATGTGCCTATATTACATCCCATTTCCTCTACTAATATACTATGGAATTTTTCCAAATATGTGTTATAATGAGCTATTTTGTGATGTTACTCTCTTGGTTGGCTTATCCTAGTCTTTCCCTCCCTTTGGTTCTGATCATATGAAACTCAGTATCAATTACTGGCTTTCACTCCACTGACCTTTCATTGGATCTGTCTTTGTGTTCATCCCTAGTCCATGCCTCAGTGCATAATAGGCTAAGCAGTTCTTTAAATTTTCTTTTCACTGAAAAGAACAATACTTAGATTGTTTTGAGGGAATGTGCTCTAGATAACATTTAAGGAGCTTTCTTGGTGTTTATAAATATTATTGAAGTATTAAAACAGATCTGATACTGACAACTATGTTCCCACCTACAAAGGTTATAAATGAAGGTCAGGTTATGACTATCTATCCATATACATGTATATATGTTATTAATACTACATATATGTTATATACTATTCAATAGTTGCACCAGCTTTTAAAATACATAGCCTATGGGTAACAAAACTTGTCCCGTGGTTTGTGTATACACAGGGATAGTCTGAAAGCTAGAATTTATGGATTTGTGGTGTGCTTACTCAGCCCATATTTTTTCCATTTATATTGTGTTTCTTTTTTAACATACACATTTATATTATTACACATAAACAAAATAAACTACATACAGCAGGAAGAACCATGAGACAATCAGGAATTATATAAATTTTACATTCATAGTGATTTGGCTATTTGTATTTGGCAAACTTGAAGTAAACATCAATATCTATCATGTCATTCTATTAACTTAAAACATCTATCTAGGTTTAAAAACATCTTAACTCCTAACCAACTAAGACTAAACTATCTGGTCTTCAACCACGTCAGACTTGAGAAGGAATAAAACTTAGTTACCTTAGTGAACCAGAAGTGCAGGTTAGCAGCTTCCAAAATTAAAAAATGACTCAGACAGTTTACTGCCTCAACAGATTCAGCCATATTAACAAAAGACAATCTATATAGATACAAGAACAAAAAACTCCAAAGAGACAGAACAAAAAAATACTTCTCATGACACATCATACTTAAAATACTAAGTATATAGAACAAGAAAGATTATTGAAAGCAAGCAAAACACACACACACACACACACACACACACACACACACACACCACAAATAGAGGAAAACCTACTAGAATAACAGCTTATTTATTAATGGAAAAATTAAAAAGCCAGGATATCCTGGATCAAGTTACTTCTAATTCTAAAAGATCACTGGTGTCAAGCTAGTTTACTGTACCCAGCAAAACTATCAGAGTTGAAGGAGAAAGGGAAACCTTTCCATGAGTAAGCAGCCTACCTTAAAACCAAAAGCAAAACAAAGAAACCCAAATCCCAACAACAACTAAATAATGAATAAAATAAAATTTAAAATGCCTTGGGAAAAGTAAGTAAAAGAAGTAAAAGTTTATGTTTAAGTTCAGTTTTATATTGTTGTGGTTTCTTGTGACTTTAAATCCCAATTTTCCTTGCTATGTAGTTTTCAATTCAGTGAAGTTTTTCTTTTTAAACATTAGGCTGTACTTCTTATTTATTAATTGTGTTTTCTAATGTTGTCTCTGGAGAGTTGTACATGTTAGTTCAAGTTTTAAAGTAATTTGATATATTTTAAAATGAAATTTAAATTTGTCACTAATGTCACTTAATCTCCCATTTTAGTCTGAAATTATTTTCTCTCACCACCATGACTAATTGGAAATTTGGTGCCATCAAAAAAGACTAGTAGAAATGTATTAGGAGGAAAAGCCACCATCTGTGCCAGTTAAGCTGTTTCCATGGATATTTCTCTTATGTATACAATATTCAATTCTTTGTTCATATGCTCCTGACTGGATGTGTTGAAACCAGTTTGTTTTCTTGTCACTATGGATGCTGATATCTGATTTTAAGCAATGAATCTGAGTTATTTTCAAGTCAACCCTCTACCATGTACCTTGGTATCAATCTACAGGGTCTACAGAGTCGCTGGCTGACTTGCTGGAGCTCATTACTGACTGGTGAATCTTCTATGAGCATTATTGGAACTTACTCACCCACCTCTGACCAACATCTGAGAAGTCGTTTGAGAAGAACTGGATGCCACAGACTGCGATCTGTGAGGACTAAGTTCTCAGTAGCTAGAGCCAAGGAGTTTAACAAGACCTTAGTCCTCTGGGGAAAGCTGTCTCCCATTGAACTGTGTCTGAGGACCTAGACACAACACAGAAAATTCCCACATCTCTGAGGGCAGATCTCTGTGTTCTGCTTCTGGGTACCAATGCCCAGTGTCTATCACCTAGGGAATAATCTCCCCTGAATGGGTCTCAGGAGGTTAGCTACGCAGAGGAATAATGGCTTCACATTTACATTTCAAATCTCACTGTGGTTACAGTGAAGCCACTTTTGGCTGAGAAGCAGAAAAGGCAGGAAAAAAGCAATATTTCCTCAAAGTCATCACTGAAACACACATAAATTAATAAGTGGTAGAGAAAGATGACTCTAAGTAATTTCCAAACTTGGATACACACACACACACACACACACACACACACACACACACACACACACACACACACACACGCTTTTTGTGAGCATTTGGTGTCCCTAATTCCATATATTAATTAAAACAAAAAAAAAATATGCCTATACATGTATTAATTGTTGTTCTTATTGCCGGCGCTATTGATGTCCTGTTCAGGAAGTTGTCTTTTGTGCCAATGCATTCAAGGCTTTTCCCCACTTTCTATTCTATCAGACTTAATGTATCTGGATTTATGTTGAGGTCTTTGATCTACCTGGGCTTCAGTTTTCTGCAGGTTGATAGATATGGATCTATTATTCTACATACCAACATCCAATTAGACCAGCACTATTGGTTGAAGGCACTTTCTCTTTCCCATTGTCTATTTCTGGCTTATGTATAAAAACGTCAGGTGTTCATATGTGTATGGATTTATGCTGGGTCTTTAATTAAACTCCATTGATCAGCATATCCATTTTTTTTATGCCAGTACCATTCATTGTTTTATTACTGTAGCTCTCTAGCGAAGCTTAACCAAAGAGCTTTCAGGGGTCAGACCTAGACCATCTCCATTTATGTAGCAGATGGACAGCATGATCAGCATGTGGGTCTTTTAAAAATGGGGCAATCTCGGACTCTTGTCTGTCTATGAATCCCTTTCCCCTAGCTGGGCTGCCTTGTCTGGCCTCTGTGGAAGATGTGCTTATTCCTGTGACTTCAGGTGCCAGGATGGGTTGGTATCCCTAGGGGTCTCCCTTTCTCTGAGAAGAAGGAGAAGGGAGGAGTAAGGGGGGCATGAGGGCATGACTGGAATTGGATAGGGCCAAAGAGTGATTAAATAAAATTTAAAAAATGGTGATACCTCTGGACATTCTGTTATTGTATAGGCTTGTTTTTAGCTATCTTGTTTGTTTGTTTTTTTTAATTTTCATATGAAGTTGAATATAGCAAAGACTCCTAGTTCTGGGGGACACAGTGCTTTAACTTGCCATCTTTGGTAACCAGGCCAGACTTTAAGTGGAGGCATTGGGGCCTTATCACTTTTTATAGGTCTTTTTCATAGGTGATGAAAATGACAATATACAGTCCACATGGCTTTTCTCATAATGCAGTGAGTTAATGCAATCAGATAGAGTATTATAGTCTTTCACAGGAGATATAAACTATTATTAACACATAAATTATCCTCATTACTTATTTGAAGTAGAATTTACATATGTTAAATAACTAAATAAGTAAATGAGTTAGAAAAAACTCAGTTGCATTTTTAAAATTTTTTATTAATTTATTCTTGTTACATCTCAATGGTTATCCCATCCCTTGTATCCTCCCATTCTTCCCTCCCTCCCATTTTCCCCTTATTCCCCTCCCCTATGACTGTTCCTGAGGGGGATTACCTCCCCCTGTATATGCTCATAGGGTATCAAGTCTCTTCTTGGCAACCTGCTGTCCTTCCTCTGAGTGTCACCAGGTCTCCCCCTCCAGGGGACATGGTCAAATGTGAGGCACCAGAGTACATTAGAAAGTCATATTCCACTCTCCACTCAACTGTGGAGAATGTTCTGACCATTGGCTAGATCTGGGTAGGGGTTTAAAGTTTACCGCCTGTATTGTCCTTGGCTGGTGCCTTAGTTTGAGTGGGACCCCTGGGCCCAAATCTGCCTATCATAATGTTCTACTTGCAGGTTTCTAGGACCCTCTGGATCCTTCTATTTTGCTATTCTCCCATGCTTCTCTCATCTAGAGTCCCAATAGGATGTCCTCCCCTCTGTCCCAGTTTCCTGGTAAGTGAAGGCTTTCGTGGGACATACCCCTTGGGCTAGTATGCAGATATAGGTGAGTATATACCATTTGATTCTTTCTGCTTCTGGGTTAACTCACTCATGATCATTTCTAGCTCAATCCGTTTATCTACAAATTTCAGGAATTCCTTGTTTTTAATAGCTGAGTAGTATTCCATAGTGTATATGTACCACAGTTTCTTTATCCATTCTTCTACTGATGGGCATTTCTTTTAAAAATAACTTGTTAGTATTTATTATTTATTCACTTTACATCTTGCTTTTAGCCTCCCTCCATCATCTCCTTACGGTCTGACCTACCTCTCTCTCCCCACTTCCCCTCTCCTTTAGTGCTCAGAAAGGGAAAGCCCTCCTCCCCTATCATCTGACCACAGCCTATCAAGTCTCATCAAGAGTGTCTGCATCCTCTTCCTCTGTGCATTTCTTCACTCAGTATATAGCCCATGAAAAGCACACACTTTCCTCTGATCTAGATGTATATTTCCTTTGACCACTAGATGTCAGCAATATGCCTATGGGAAACCAAAGTTCCTAGATGCCATCTATTTTCATGTAGCTCTTGTTATAGGTTAGACAATACAATAATTCCATTCCGAATAACTATGAGGTAAATCAACAAAAACTTGTTTGCCAGTTGAATTGTATGGATATTAATGGTCAAATCAACTACATTTTTGCAGAATTACCAAAGGCTCCTTAAGCTATCACCCTGCCTCTAACACACACACTCTCTCTCAGAAATCTTTTATTTTTTATTTTTTTAGGATGGAAAGTGTAGGGCAGAAAGTTGGTAACGTTTTAAAATAATGGTAGACACAATTTAATAACAAATTGTCAAATTGTAGAGGTAAGGTGTTTGTTTTTACAGTTTTGATTAGAGTATGCTAATTGTCCATATATAAAAATGTATATAAAATATTGATGATGTTTATCCCTCCATTACCCTCATATAGTCCCTGTTGCTTTATTTTCCTTTCCCCCTTATAATCCTCCTTCTATCTTCATGATGACCACCCCTATATTTCAAAAGTAAGAAAATACTTAATTAACACTATCTGAGCTTCACATTTCACATATGTGAGTTAATTATTTCTGATAAAGATAATCTATCTGAGAGATCTTCTTTCTGTTGCTATAAGAAAATGATCCTAAAGATGAGTCTATTTGATATGTATTTTAGACATACGTAGCTGCTTATTTAGACTTCAGTCATTTTGTTTGTAAGATAAAGGTAAGATCCGGTTTTGATGGATTTTCATTCTTTTCCATTGGAAATTGGTAGCAAATAACTTCCAGGTGCATGAAGCAGAGGCTGTTAAACTCAAATTCAATTCATGCACACAAGCCAGGAAATTCTGCGGGTTGCTACACCAGGCAGGAATGGGGATTATCTGGTGTCATTCAGAACAGGAGCTACTCAGGTCTACAGGGATGAAAAGATACTATGCTTTACTGTCTTTGTGGCCTTATATACTCACATTTCTTAGCCATCTAATAATTAATTTTGTATTGATGCATATATCTAGACAACACTTCTGAAACACAAAGCATGCAGGTCATATCTATGGATTTTGAAGCAAGAATTCTTTAGCCAGTCATGAACTTCAGCTCAATAGCTATTTAAACAAAACTTCATTCTTCATCCATATTGAGAACTTGACAACGTGAGCAAATATTCAAAGTTCAGTATTAAGAAATTTTACTGATACAAAGAAGGAATCAATTATCTTAAGAAGTAATCTTATGGAGATCTTAATGAAATCACAAATCTAAATTCCTGTATAAAAATAATCATCCATTTCTATTTTAAGTCCTAAAGGTGCTCATCCACTCATTAATATGTTTTATTAAATCATATCAGGAAGCTGAGGGCAGAAAAATAGAATAAGGAAGTCAATCGTCATCTCAGTCACCAGCCCAGCTTGAAAGAGTCACATCAGCCAATGGTGCTATGGGCCATTGTCCTTGCTTTGCCAACCTCAACAAGTTCCTAGCTGTACTAATAACATTGTACTTTCTCTTAACTTCCATTGTCCGCTAAGATTTCCTGCATCAGGGCCACTAGCAAAAACATCTTTATCTGCTCTTGTTGAACAATCTACTTTTCCAAATCCTTTTTAAGGGCAAAGATCGTTGTTAGCCATCTACATCTATAGGCTGTTTTTAGAGATGGTGGGTGAATCATTAATCTGCTCCAGCAGCAATGCCTGAAAGAGACCAAGCATTGCTACTGAGGATGTCAATGATCCTGCCCAGTGAGGGCCTAGAAGCCCCCTTTATAGTACTCACACAAGTCACATTTTAAGCAGATTATAAGGACCACAAAGGTAAGAAGCAGAGCTATGCTCCATAACAGCATGAAGTCCTCAGGATGCGCAGTTCTTGGGGTTATGCTTCTGAGACACACCCATCGTGGGTTTGCTAACTGGTGGGCCACATTCCATGCGTTCTAGAGCTGTTTTGCTGCTCCTCTTGCATGGACCCCAACAGATACCTAAACATGTAGTCAGAGAATTGAAACCTCAGTCTCAGTCTCACCGCCTTAAGGAAGTGAAACAGGCCAGCCACCTTTGAACTACATTCTTCCCCAGAGTTCTGGCCTACAAAAGTTGTAAGAAAGAGGGTCCTGTTCTAAGCTACTGAGTGTATACTCATTTCTTTCGTCTGCATTAGAAAATTAACATGGTGAACTATAGTCAAAAGAAAGAGGAGAAAGAATCAAGAAGGATCATTTTCAGAAGACCTGACAGTACACATACAGTAGAAAGAATACTTAACTGGGGAACAGGTGGCACAAGAAAATACGTGTGTTAAAGACCAAGAAATTGATTCAACATTCATTTATAAGGGCTATGAATGGTGGCAACCATGCTGCCAAGCAATTTAGAGAGTAGGGACACTTCCACCATTACCATAAACTGGCCAAAAAAAAAAAAAAAAAGTTACATGCAAACTCAGTATTAGGAAATTTAGAGTACCTATTAGGAATATTCTTCTAACAAAAAAAATGTAAAATCATAAGCTACATGCAGGGCTTGGTGTGAGTAGGTGAGGTGGCTTAAAAGACAAACCAATGATGAAATAGGTTCTGGGATAAAGCTAAGTGGCAGGAAACTTGCCCAGCCTCTGGAAGTCACTCAGAAGCTGTGAAGGAGGAAGAATAGAAATGTGCTAAGGTCTGGGCTTGCTATAATACTGAGTTTAGTGTGGGGAGCCAAGACCACAGCCGGCAAGCATCTCGGACTTTGGCGTAATACATAGAGTGGACCTGGGGCAGGCTGCCTTGTGACCTCTTTCCCTCCTTGCCTCAGGGTACATTCCAGAAGGCTGCCTTGCTACCTCTTCCTCTCCCTCAAGGTACTCTCCAGCTGCTCTCAGTATTCCCGGAATTACAGAGGCCTTCAGAGGATGAGCGAAACAAAGTCTATAGATAACACCTTGTGGTTCCAGATGCCTAACAATTCCACCCAGCCCCAGAATCACAGGGGCCCTCGCCCTGCCAAACTTCCTGACTTCTTGATATCTTGTGAAAACCGCCCACCTAGATCACCCCACTCAGCCTCCTGCTTCAATGGTATATAGTTGCCTGTGAAAAAATAAAATTTTGTCAGCTTGATCAGAAAAAAAAAAAAAAGAAATTTTACTGAGATTTTTTTAGCTTCTGCCATAAAATTGACCCTCTATTCTCCTCTTAATTTCATAAAGTCCTATGTACATGAAGGCAAATGATAATCAGATTTAATTTATCCATAGACACTTGCAATTACTCACACCAACAACGACTTGGATCAAACTGGAGTATCACATTTTCTTAGTGTTCTTAACGCAGTCTTTCAGATCCCTTAAGACACCAAGACTCAGTTTACTGGAGAAAGAATAAAGACAGGGAGTAGGGGGAGAAGGAGCGAGAACACAGAAGGGGCAATAATGACTGTAAGGATAAGACATAGAGAAAGTAATCAATGTGAATCAATGATTTTAGAGATGAGGGGGAAAGTCTGGGCTTGTTGTAAAGAATAGCATCCCATGAGGTGTTAGATGTTCTGATTCAAACACCACTAACTACTAAATCAAGAGCTAAAACTTGCATCTATAAAATAATTGTTAGGTCACAATGTCCTTCAGTATTCAAACTTACTTAATGAGAAAATGTGTGGAGAAACGAAAAAGAGTAATGCCATTTACTGCAAGTGATTCTTTTCAAAGGCCATTTCCACCTTCAGCATCTACATGACTTCCTAAACTTTGTTCAGACATGTGGAAGCAGGTGGGGACACTGAGCAAAATTGTGTTCCTCTTAGTTATCAACACTAAAGCAGCTTAGTCAAAATGCAAGACATAGAAACCACACCTAATATTATAAAGACTTTCAGGAGAACTCAGATTATTATACCTTGAGCCATATGTGGATACCTTTATCCAAACTTTACGTAGAATTATTCTTTTTGTATAAATATTTTTATAATTTTCTCTCGGGTCTGCTTAGTCCTGACTCCATAAATCACAGGGTTAAGAGCAGGTGGGACAACTACGTATAGATTAGCCAAAAGAATATGGATGTAGTGGGGAATGTTTTGGCCAAAGCGGTGAGTCATAAAAGAAAACAAGGCTGGCGTGTAAAAGCACAGCATGATACAGACATGAGATCCACAGGTGTTGAGAGCCTTCAGTCCGGGCATCTTGAGAGGGAAATTGGAAAACAGCTCTAAGGATCAGCACATAGGAGGAGGCAATCAGGGTCATGTCCACAAGGATATGGGAAATCACCACGAGTCCATAGATGATGTTGATTTTGATGGGTGCACAGGCTAATCGGGCAAGACCCATGTGCTCGCAGTACGTGTGAGGCATAATGTTGTGCCCACAAAAGGGCAGTCTCAGAATGAGAAACACAAACAGAGACACGAGGATTAAATTTCTTCCAGTGACAAGCAAGAGGAGGAGGAGGCTGATGGTTTTATTGGTGAGGATCATGGTGTACTGGAGAGGATTGCAGATGGCAACAAAGCGGTCATAAGCCATGACCACCAGCAAAACTGTTTCCATGCCCATAAATACGTGGATAGAGAGCATCTGTGCAAGGCAGCCCCCGAAACTGATCTCCTGGAGACTGAACTAGAAGATGCCCAGCATTTGGGGGATGGTGGATGAGGATAGACACAGATCAATCATAGACAATGTGGCTAGAAAGTAGAACATGTGCTGGTGGAGGCTGTGCTCAGTCTTGATCACAAAGAGAATGGTGATGTTTCCCACAAGAGAAGGCAGATACACAAAACAGAATGGGAAAGCAATCCATATATGAAAAGCTTCCAGTCCTGGGATCCCTAGCAGGATGAGGAAGGAGGGATGGAACTGGGTGCTATTGATAGAAGGCATTCTCTTAGAAATTATCTCAGAATTCTTGTTCAGGGAGGCTGCTCTCTCATTAAGCTCCTCCACTATCAAAATCCTGGGATATAGGAAAACATTCATCAGGGTGCTGAATAAAACAGTATAAATATGAAGATAAGATATTGTCTTCTAAAGTAATCGAGCAAGTTACTCAACACACATATTACTTCTGAGATCGATTGCAAGCAACATCGCTCACCTTTTTCTAACACATGAGATCACTGAAAAATACTGGAACATTTCTTATTTTAGTATATATTCACAGTTTCTGGTATTCTTTTTTGTCAGTTACTTTGGTTACATTGCCGCATATGTCCAGTGTCCCTCAAAGTGTGACCTGCTATTAAAAATTCACAAATTCTATGAGATGCATCATACTTTCATCAGTCTTTTGGTTTGTTATAAATTAGGGGTTTGTTGTTTTAGTATAGTCAACATAACATAATAAAACTCAATGAGATATTCTGTCTTAGAATTTTCTCATTAACTCTGTTGCCCTAAGAAGCTGGTTACTCTACAACACTGCTGCTTTTTACTGTTTTTTTTTTTTTTTTAATCTTATGGGTCTGTGTTATTTTCAAAACTACTTCCAGCTTCCTAGTCACTTGACAATACCTACATATCTGTCTTAATTAGAGTCTTGATTGCTGTAATAAAACTCCATGGATAACAGCAAGTCGTAGAGGAAGGTTTTATTTCAATATACAACTCTCAGGTCAGACGCTATCACTGAAAGAAGGTCAAGGCAGGCATCTGGAGGCGAGAACTGAAGTAAAGGTCATGGGGGAATGCTCCTTAATAGCCTGCTTCTCATTGCTTGCCCAGCCTGCTTTCTTATATAATCCAGGACTACTTTCCAGGGGTGCTACCACATACAGTGAGCTGGGTTCTACCATATTAATAATTAAGTAACACAATACCCCACAATCTTGCCTATAGGCCATCTCTATGGAGACATTTTGTCAAAATGAGTTTGGAGAAGAGCAAAGGGTGGTCTAAGGAAATGTTTGGAGGGAGGAAGGAGAAGAGGGAATTATTTAATTTATATTTAATTACAATCTAAAGAATAAATAACTGAAAAATATTTCCTTTCCCCAGATACATCTATGTTTGTGTCAAGTTGACAAAAGCCAACTATTATGCATTCCTCTTATCATGAGTCATGTATACTTATAACATATAAAATAAATATTATACAAATACAATATTACCTAAATTTATGTCTATCTTTAAGTATAAAGAGATAAAATATTTTAAAGATTCTAGTGACACCAAAGTTCAATTTTTGTTAGGTTATCTTCTTTAATCCCTTGACAACTAAGCAAACAAACAAAAGATCCCTTGATTAAAACAACAACAAAATCTTCTTTTAATTTCTTGTGCTCCTAGGAAATTACATAACTAGAGTAACTGACATGACCTAACTTCTTTGTCATGCAGTGGCAGAAGGTCTGCTACCCAGGCATAGTACAAGGGAATTTTAATTTAATATCTCTAATACCTAGATACAAAAATTTGATTCCATGTGTGTGTGTGCATGCATGTGTGCATTTGTGTGAAAGAAAGAGCCAGAGCCATAGCAAGCTGGAGATCCAGAGAGAGAGAGAGAGAGAGAGAGAGAGAGAGAGAGAGAGAGAGAGAGAGAGAGAGAGAGAGAGAAAAGAAGAAGAAGAAGAAGAAGAAGAAGAAGAAGAAGAAGAAGAAGAAGAAGAAGAAGAAGAAACTACTGATGAAATTATATCTGGATACTGACATCATCATACCTCTACCTTGATCCAAACATGCAAAGGCTATCTGCAAGTTTTCATTGGCTGCAGAAGAAGCACAGCTAACCTCATTGCTGGCTTTGCTACTTGGTCATAATTTTCATTTTTTATGGAAGTATGTGTGTACCCATGTTTTTATAAGCTATAAAGGAATAGGGTTGTATTAGGGAGAGATTGAGAGAGAAGAAGAGAAGTCAGGGAGGGAGAGAGAGGAAGTAAGGGAAGATAAAGGCACCAAAACAAAGTGTATAGGGTTTTCATGTACACCACACTCCTTACCTTACCTGCACCAATTGCACTGAGCCTCATTTTGAGTGTAGAGAATGGTTCTCAGGACAATAGTTAAGGAAATGGAGGCTTCTGCATAGTTGACCTCTCTTCCTTCTTTCTGCTGTCTCCTCTGTATCCGGCCTACATTCTGATGTCTCTAATATTTTATTTCACAGTCCTCACAGGAATCTGAATATCACTGGGTCCCGGGTTCTTAAAGATGTTCCTTTCAAGCTTCTGGGCTTCCCGCCTCACCGATCCCATGGAGAAAAACTCTATAGTGAGCTTAGATGTGTCTCAGGATCCCGGGACATAGTTTTCAGAATCCTTTGTGCATTAAACTTGTGCCCAAGGGTCGAACATTTTATCCTTTCCCAGGGCATAGCCGAGAAACACTGAACCCCATACGATGCGTTACCTCAGAGGAGGTGATGTGATATGAAAGGCGAGGAAGGGAAATGCGCCAAGGGAAGATGCTAACAAGTGGCTCTCCCTAGGGTAAAAGAGACCATTAGAATTCTACCAGTGAACTCTCCAACATTTCCATTTTGTTTTATGGGAAAGTGTAAACATTAGCTTAGCTTGGCCATGGCCACAGCAAGTGTTAAGAAGACAAAGAAAGAGTGGAGTCCTACAATTATTCTTCTCTGTGGCAGTGTATAGAGCCACACATAAAATTGATTAACATCCTTCATCCCAGTGAGAGTCCTCATCCCAGCCTGTCTCTAGTGTTCCAGAGACAATTTTCTAGTAAGCTGTGTGTTCAGCTCTTCTGTTAGGTTATGGTAAAAATTCCATTTCTCCTAAGAAAACTTATCCTAATGGCTTCCCCTTGTGGGGCACAAGTAGTACTTCCTGAGTGTCCCTTCTATGTGGTAGAGTAGGACTGATAGTCCTCTCAGGACATGCTATAGGTCCCAGTTTCCTGTTTGTAGGTACAAAATGTGTAAGGGGCAATAGAATATGTGAATCAGTTTTCATCTTCTAGGTTCAGACTATTTTGAGTTGTTATAACATAGATAATATCATTCTTGACCTAAGGGAGATTTTGGGTTGTTCCGTTCTCTTGTTTATCCTTTTCTTTTGATTGACAAGATAATTAGTTCCTAGTCTCTTTACTTCCCTTACAGAGTCCACATTTTTTATTGTATCTACTATCATTGTTTCCATAGTAACCCTAATTCTATCCAATCTCTGCTTTATATTTCTTCTTATGACGTCTTCTGTCTCTGTCATACAATATGAACTCATCATGGTAAATCACAAGTGCTACAGTTAACAATTGCCCTCATTCAATAAGCAATAATCTTTAAGACATTTAATTGTAAATTGTGATTTTTATACCACATATATTTGTCTTTTGATACCAAAGGTCTTGCATAAAAAAATGACCACTCCTCTCTCCATATCTCTTCAATATAGTACTCGAAGTTCTAGCCAGAGCAATAAGACAACAAAAGGAGATCAAGGGTATCCAAATGGGAAAAGAGGAAGTCAAATTATCCCTATTTGCAGATGATATGATAGTGTACATAAGTGACCCTAAAAATTCCACCAGAGAACTCCTACAGCTGATAAACACCTTCAGCAAATTAGCTGGATACAAAATTAACTCAAAAAAGTCTGTAGCCTTCCTATACACAAATGACAAGCTTGCAGAGGAAGAAATTAGGAAAACCACACCCTTCACATTAGCCACAAGCAATATAAAATATCTAGGAGTTACTCTAACTAAGCAAGTGAAGGACTTGTTTGAAAAAAATTTCAAAACTCTGTAGAAAGAGATTGAAGATGACCTGAGAAGATGGAATGATCTTCCTTGCTCATGGATCGGGAGAATTAACATAGTAAAAATGGCCATCCTACCAAAAGCAATCTACAGATTCAATGCAATCCCTACCAAAATACCTACACAATTTTTTAAAGACATTGAAAGTTCAATTCTGAACTTCATATGGAAAAACAAAAACCCAATAGCTAAAACAATCTTGTACAATAAAAGGTGCTCTGGAGGAATCTCCATACCTGATCTCAAACTGTACTATAAAGCAATAGTAATTAAAACAGCATGGTACTGGCACAGCAACAGGCTAGTTGATCAGTGGAATTGAATCGAAGACCCAGATATGGATCCACATACATATGGTCACTTGATTTTTGACAAAGAAGCCAAATCCATTCAATGGAAAAAGGATAGCATCTTCAACAAATGGTGCTGGTCTAACTGGAGGTCTATGTGTAAAAAAATGCAACTAGACTCATATTTGTCACCTTGCACAAAACTCAAATCCAAGTGGATTAAAGACCTCAACATAAAACCAGAGACACTAAGTCACTTAGAAGAAAAGTGGGGAAGAGTCTGGAACATATTGGCACAGGAGACAACTTCCTGAACAGAACACCAACGGCCAGGCCTTAATGTCAACCATTAATAAATGGGACTTCATGAGGCTGAGAAGCTTCTGTAAGGCAGGAGACACTGTCAAGAGAACAAAGTGACAGCCTACAGACTGGGAAAAGATCTTCACCAACCCTACATCTGACAAAGGTCTAATATCCAAAATATATAAAGAACTCAAGAAATTAAACACCACCAAACGAATAACCCAATTGAGAAATGGGGCTTGGAACTAAACAGAGAATTCTCAACAGAGGAGTATCAAATGGCTGAGAAACACTTAAAGAATGCTCAACCTCCTTAGTCATCAGGGAAATGCAATCAAAACAACTCTGAGATTCCATCTTACACCCATCAGAATGGCTAAGATCAAAAATTCAAGCGACACCACATGCTGGCGAGGATGTGGGGAGAGAGGAACACTCCTTCATTGCTGGTGGGAATGCAAACTAGTACAGCCACTTGGAAATCTATCTGGTGCTATCTCAGAAAAATGGGATAGGGCTTCTCAGACCCAGCTATTCCACTCCTTGGAATATACCCAGAAGATGCTCCAGCACACAACAAGAAATTGCTCAACATGTTCATAGCAGACTTATTCATAATAGCCAGAACATGGAAACAGCCTAAGTGTCCCTCAGTAGAAGAGTGGATAAAGAAACTGTGGTACATATACACTATGGAATACTACTCAGCTATTAAAACAAGGAATTCCCGAAATTTGTGGATAATGGATTGAGCTATAAATGATCATAATGAGTGAGTTAACCCAGAAGCAGAAAGAACTCAAATGGTATATACTCACTTATATCTGCATACTAGCCCAAGGGGCATGTCCACGAAAGCCTTCACTTACCAGGAAACTGGGACAGAGGGAAGGCATCCTATTGGGACTCTAAATAGAAGACGCATGGGAGAACAGCAAAATAAAAGGATCCAGATGGGTCTAGAATCTACAAGTAGAACAATATGATAGGCAGATTTGGGGCCCAGGGGTCCCGCTCAACTAAGGCACCAGCCAAGGACAATACAGGAGGTAAACTTTAAACCCCTTCCAGATCTAGCCAATGGTCAGAATATTTCTCCACAGTTGAGTGGAAGAGTGTGGATACGACTTTCTCACGTACTCTGGTGCCTCACATTTGACCATGTCCCCTGGAGGGGGAGACCTGGTGGCACTCAGAGGAAGGACAGCAGGTAGCCAAGAAGAGACTTGATACCCTATGAGATATATCAGGGGGAGATAATCCCCCTCAGGAACAGTCATAGGGGAGGGGAATAAGGGGAAAATGGGGGGGGGGGAGGAATGGGGAGGATACAAGGGATGGGATAAACATTGAGATATAACAAGAATAAATTAATTTAAAAAATGCAAAAAAATGACCACTCATTTCAATATTCCTTCAATTCCTCCACACTGGCAATCCTTCATGAGAGCTGTTGGTATGATTTCTGTGCTCTCTGTATTTTCATGCCACCATGACAGCATGTATACTCTCCTTTGCTTTGGCTTAGGGTTGCCTGTCATTCTCACTCTCTGTGTGCTGATATTAAAGTAACGCTTCATTCACTGTGCTAGGTAAACTAAAGAGTTCTTTAGGCAGGCATTTTGTTGCGGCAATGTAAAGATATATATATATATATATATATATATATATATATATATATATATATATATATATATATATACAAATTTGAAAAGGCCAAATGGACAAATAATGACAAAG
This sequence comes from Acomys russatus, assembly GCF_903995435.1. NCBI lineage: Eukaryota > Metazoa > Chordata > Mammalia > Rodentia > Muridae > Acomys > Acomys russatus. The sequence goes on from NW_026131666.1 coordinate 39,913, forward strand.
CAATATGAACAATGGGTCATAGAGAAATAAGTTAATGGAAATAGTAAAAGTAGTACATATTTAGAAGGTTATTTCCTATACATGTTCATTCTAAATAAAAGTCAATGAGTCTCTCTCTCTCTCTCTCTCTCTCTCTCTCTCTCTCTCTCTCTCTCTCTCCTCTCTCTCTCTCTCTCTCCTCTCTTTCTCTCTCTCTCTCTCTCTCTCTCTCTCTCTCTCTCTCACACACACACACACACACACACACACACACACACGCATGCATAAGTGTGCACACAAATGCTTCAAGGACTTGAAAATTGGACGAAAATTTCTGGGAACACATAAAGGATTTAGTAGAAGAGGAGGAGGCATGAGAGAGGGTAATGGAAATGAAATATAAAACTTATATACATATAAAACTAATTTTGGATTGTTATTATTTACCTTGTGTAATGTAAACTTAACACCATTTCTAGCTTATTCTTCATTTCAATGTATAGTTAAAGCATATCAGAAGAAAATTCTGGTCCACAAATATAATGTTGAAATTGAATTTTAGAGATATTTTTGTCTCAAATATTCAGTCATCATGTGGATATACTGATAATTTCAAGGTGAAGAATATTAAAACAGATAATATGTGATCAAATTGATAACTATACAAACTTTGAGGCATGTCAATTATCATTTTTACCACTCATTTAATATTTATCTTATATCTGAAGTTTAATCACCATCAATAACATATTTTGAAAATATTCATATGTTAAATTAGTGAAAATCATTAGGAGTGTTATACAACTTGATAAAGTGAATGGTATGGTAACTTTCAAATTCAAATTTGCTCTTATCTTTGCTTGAATAATATTTTATTTAAGATCTTTAGAGTGACTTGTCATTCTGTATTTTTTAACTGCCCATTTTTAAAAACTAGGGATGTACAGATTATCTATTTTAGCTATTTCTCATATTTAACTTTTCATAGTACACAACAATATGATTTTCCCACAAACCTATTTCTGCTCCTGCTTCCTTTTGTTTTATATTTTGAAGTTCATGAACACCTTAAATTTTTTTTTACACTTGTCCCTGTTGAAAGTCATTCAGTTTAAAACAGTACAAACGCATACATCTTGCTCTCTGTCATGTTCATTAGACTTTCTAGTTCACAGTTAGTTCTCCCCTTTACTTATATGACCATTACCTAAAAATACTTTTATCGTGACCATATGACTGGTACTTAAGTCTATATGAAAGAAATATTATTCCCTGCAAGAGATCTAGGACTAGACAGTTCTAGCCATACATTCTTTCAGCAAATTAAATACCTCTTCCTTAAAACTTGCTGTGGAAAGACATATATTCCAAGTTTCAATAGAAGATGCAACATGCCTTTAACAGTCAGTGTCAATAATATATATTTATATATACACACACATATATGTATATTATAAATACATATATTTAGTATAGCAGTCACGAGGGAAGCTGAGTCATGAATATTTTAGGCTAATAGTAAGCCTGGGCTACACAGTAAGATACCAATATTAAATTTTAGTAAAATTAGCTATTTATTACTTTTTATTAATATCCAAGTTATTTTAAACATTATTCTTTCATTACTTGAACAAATTATCTCTCATTCAGTCTTTTTAACAAAAAGGCTCTTCACCCGTTGCTGGATCTGCTTGGTTCTGATCCCATAAATGACTGGGTTGAGGGCAGGAGGGATAACTACATAGAGATTAGCCAGGAGGATATGGATATACTGAGGAATGTTATGACCAAAGCGATGAGTAAGGAAGGAGAAAAGAGCTGGGCCAAAGAAGGCTAAGATGACACAGATATGTGAGCTACATGTGTTAAGAGCCTTCAGGCGAGCATCTTGAGAAGGGAGGTGGAAGACAGCATATAAGATCCTTGCATAGGAAATTATAATAAGAAGCACATCAAGAAACAAAATGGAAATATTCCCAAGACCAAAGTAGACATTGGCTCTGATGCTGGCACAGGCCAGCCGTGCCACTCCCATGTGCTCACAGTAGGTATGTGGGATGATTCTATGTCCACAGTAAGGCAGCCTCAGGAGGAGAAAAATGATGGGGACAATCATGCATAAGCTTCTTAGAACCACGACCACAGCAATCACACCAATGATTCTGTTGGTAAGGATTGTGGTGTACCTGAGAGGGTTGCAAATAGCCACATAGCGATCAAAGCCCATGGCAAGGAGTACAATGCTCTCCATGACTGTGAAAAAATGGATAAAAAAACCTGAGCCACACAGCACCCAAAGCACAGCTCCTGGAGGCTGAACCAGAAGATGCCCAACATCTTGGGGATGGTAGCAGTAGAGAGACTTAGGTCAATCACCGACAGCATAGCCAGGAAGTAGAACATGGGTTGGTGAAGGCTCCTGTCAGTCCATATGACAAACAGAATGATAAGGTTTCCAACAAGAGCAATCAGATACACGGCACAGAAGGGAAACCCCAGCCAGTACTGAGCAACTTCTAGTCCTGGTATCCCCAGCAACAGGAAGGAAAGAGGGTGGGCCTCAGTGGCATTAGGTGAGGACATTCTTCTGCAGGATGATGCTGGGCATGGTTTAAAGGTGGTTGCCAGTTTCCATGGGGCAGTTCATCCAGACTTGATAGAGATCTACAAAAATTTAAGGAGTCTTCAATGTGTTAATATTAAAATACATTTTCCCCAAGGCCATTGACCCTTTACTCTTTATTTAGCTCTGAGTAAATAATCCTATAACTCTGTTCACCTACATTAAAAGTGTGAGAAACTGAGCTGATAGATGTAAGGTATGCTCTTAAAACTAGATGTGAGCTATTTTGCTCTTTTTTTGTGAGATTTGAAATGAGAAAATAGTTTTTAAATTAATTTATTCTTGTTACATCTCAGTGGTTATCCCATCCCTTGTATCCTCCCATTCTTCCCTCCCTCCCATTTTCTCCTTATTCCCCTCCCCTATGACTGTTCCTGAGGGGGACTTTCCTCCCCCTTTATATGCTCATAGGGTATCAAGTCTCTTCTTGGTAACCTGCTGTCCTTCCTCTGAGTGCCACCAGGTCTCCCCCTCCAGGGGACATGGTCAAATATAAGGCACCGAGGTGTTTAGAGTAAGGAAGATTGTGCACTCCTCTCTTTTCAAGAGCTAGAGATTGGAGGAGATAATAAAGTTGATAAGTACTACAATAACAATTGATTTCATTAGTTTGATATTTACTATTGAAAAACATTGGCTCTGTCATTATTTCCTATGTTCTATCATACAGTTATAATTTGCTGACAAAAATTCTGCTGCACTTGGCTTCATGGAGAAGTGTTTAGTAAGTTAAGCCACGTCCTGGTATTCCTATATTCCAATAAAGAGAAGGGTAAAGTTTTCAAACAAGTTGAAATTAATGATGTGACAGTCTATATCTCTCTTTGTAA
>NW_026131667.1:0-37578 GCF_903995435.1 Acomys russatus
ATGTATCTGGAATCAAAGCAGTGGGGTTGTACCCCTTAAGTTGCTGTATTAATTTTAAAAGGGGCATGGGCATATCTTAGCAGGAATGTGCCCTTGTCTGTGAACTTTGTGTTTTCACAGAGTATAAGGCAAAAAAGTTACAGGATCACATCACTGTTAACCTGTGTAAGTGTGAAGATTCTGGGGTTTTCTAGGCAGCGATTGTCTGGTAAATACCTGCATGCGTGTGTCTTTGCTCTCTGTTTCCCAAGCTCTTAAATTCTACACCACGCCACAAAATTATATCTTTTTTAGAAACATTTCTCATTCAGCAGCTGTGAACCAAATTCCTTTTAAATTTTATTTAAACATGGAGGAGCTGTAGTACAGCACCACAGACACATTTCCAAAGAACACACGCACATGTTCCGGAACCCACGTCCTGCTAGTCCGAGGGAAGCTCACACCGTGGTTTTCCTCAACAGACTCTTTTGGTCCTTATATAACGAACCCTGGTGCTCTTCGACACCCCTCCGCCACGCCCCCTCGCCACGCCCCCCCCCCTCTCGCCACCCCCTTTAGCTTTCTCGGCCATTGAAAGGGAAGTGATCAAAAGTCTGTTTACTTCCCAGAGACTCCGGCGCGTTAGACAAGTGGGTGGTGAACGGAGCTGGGGTAAACGATGGTGGCTGAGGCTGGGAAGAGAAGAGCGTGGCCTTAAGCCAGAACCTCAGAAAGTATTTTTAGCACTAACTTTTAGAAAAGTCTGGGTATTTTGATCTTTAATTTCACTACATCTACATATTTGACAAATGATCAGAAGGTTTGTTCGTACTTCTTTGACTTATATTTGCCCTCAGTATCAATAACTGCTTTTCCTGAAGATGTCTTACACCGGCAGACACTTTGCCCTCCTGGAAAACTTAACAGACCTGGAAACTCTCGCCACTGACTTATTGTCTTGTCAGTAGGGACTGCCTGGGGCTTGCTTCTCAGGTGTTCAGGGGTTTTTGTATTCACCTGGCGTCCACCCTGAGAGGGCTCGGTTGCAAAGAGTCGCTTCGGAATTCTGCTGTAAGATTTGTGCTCTCAGTGACAACTTACGACGAATAGATTTCCTTAGAAAGTGGCAAACTGAGCTGGGTGTGGTGGAGCACACCTCAAATACCAGCGCTCTGGGTGCAGGGGCAGGTAGATCTTTCTTTGAGGCTAATGTGGTTTATTTGGTGAGTTCCAGGATAGCCAGGGTTGTATAGAGTGATCTGTCTCAAAAAAAAAAGTGGTAATTTGGAGACTATGGGATGGCCCAGCAGGGCATGGTGCTTGCCACAAAGACCCATTGACCCGACCGAATTCAGTCTCTGGAACTCACATAAGCGGAGAACTGATTCTATTAAGAAAGTTGCCCTCTGGCCTCTACAGGCAAGCCGTGATAGACATACATGCGCGCGCGCGCGCGCACACACACACACACACACACACGCACATACACACACACACACACACACACACACATGCGCTCACACACACACACACACACACAGACACAAATGCTAAACACTAGTAAACTTCAAATCAACTACCTTATTCTTGGAACTTTTTTTCCTTTCCCTCTCCACTGTGTGTGGAACTCGCTCCCTATTCAGAACTTCACTCATAAATCACTCTGGGAAAACTTTGCAGGGCGAGTTTTCCATGAAAACTTACCCTAGGCCTCTGTGCTAATTAAAGCAAAAGACAAAGAAGGTTTTTTTCAGGAGCTACTGAGACTACTGTTATTTATACGGTCTGTGGAAACAATGGCTGGTGCACACAAAGCGCTCGGTGACAGACTGCTGGGTGTTGCTTTCCTTAGCTGTCCCTTTTCTTATCTCTTTGGGCAGGGCCTTCCTACCCCACGGCCTGGGCCTGAAGTAGCATGCTATTCCTTTCTGCTTCTCCTAGGGACAATAGTACCCGTACTCCCTCCCTCTGCAGTGCGGTTTCTGTTGTCTGCAGGGACGCTGAAGTTCTTAATCATGCCAGTGTCTTCCACTCCTCCTGGGAGCAGGAGAGAAGAAAGCCGCCCATCAGAGCTATTGTGGAAAGGTTGAGGCTGGCTCAGGAGATTAGTGTGAAGTGAGACCACGGAGCTCGGCGATGCTTGGTGGCCATTTTCATCCATCTGACAGGTTTGCAGGCTTCTTGCATGAAAAAGCTTCTTGGGAAATGACCCCGTTTTATTGATTGTTATTCTAAATGAAATATGTGTCACAGACAGTGAGGACCAAGCCTTAACTAGAGAATAGAGGCCCTTGCAAGGTCCACACTCAGGAAACTGTGTCGAATAATCAAGATGTGGAAACCAGGGAAGGACACACCATTCACTTGGTAAATGGAGTCTCCCTCATTTTCTTTTCACAAACTGTTTTTCATTTCCACACATAGGTGCCATGTCAGTGAATTAACACGCTTTGGCCTAGTTGGCAGGCCCACTCGCCAACTGTGGCTTGTGAGTCAGACCCACAGTTTCTGAAGAGTCTGTCAAATCTCCATGTTCACCAGCCAGAATCCAGATCTTAGCTTACCACATGAGCCTGGGTGACCAGAGGCGACCGTTCTGCCACCCCACTGCTATGGGCTGGACGGCTGTGCATTAGAGATTTGGTGACATATTTGTGCATCTAAAACTATCTTTTCTTAATACATGCTGCTGTTTAAAGAAGATGGAGTTTCTACTCTTAGATCGAACACTCTGTCATCTTAATCAGTGACAGCTATAAAATAACTAAACTTCTGCTATTGCTCACTGTGCCCTTGAGGTGCAAACAGATGTTATTCTTGTCCACAGGCTATGTTCAAAATATGGCCTTCAAAGCAGAGAGGTGTCCAAGGTACTATTATCTCAGCCTGGCTATTCCAACTAGCTATGCTCCATGTTCATATGCAGTTGCAGCACATTAATAAAGTTTTAAAAAATATGCCAATTGCTTTTTAAAAAAATTTTGGAGTCTATGTGCCCCAGGCTGATCTTGAACTTTCAGCAATCCTCCTGCCTCAGCCTCCCAAGCATTGGGATTACAGATGTACACCATCATACCTGGCATGTTTTTCCACCCCCAGTTAATATTAGGTATGCAATTTAAATGAATGAACCAGTTTTTATGTTTCCAGCTGGATAGACAACATGATTGGTAGGAAAGGAGAGAGAGAGAGAGAGAGAGAGAGAGAGAGAGAGAGAGAGAGAGAGAGAGAGAGAGAGAGACAGAGAGACAGAGACAGAGAGACAGAGACAGAGAGAGACAGAGAGACACAGAGACAGAGACACAGAGACACAGAGACACAGAGAGACAGACAGACAGACAGAGAGACAGACAGACAGACAGACAGACTGACAGACAGAGGTCTGATAGCCGGAGTCCCTGCTTGCTGTTCGCGGAGCCCTTGTCCTGTTCAGTTCAGACCACTCACCCTTTCTTGAATTTCTGTTAGTTCTTTCCCATCTCTTTGACGTTTTATTATTTCCCTGATATCACTGAACAATCATGCAATTGACAGATTCCAAATGCTAATTAAAACTTCTGTAGAATGCACAGTGCTGAGAAATCTGAAAAACAAGGGAATCCTGACCTGGCGGAGTTTATATTTTTAGGGTATGCTTACTGAAACAGCAAAGGACTCAACAACATGAGAATATTGCATATTTATGAATGTAAACGAGTGTGATTTAAGCTGAATATGTGAACACAGATGAAGAAGTTTGGTTTTAGAATCTCTTTTCAAATTGTGGTAACTTGGTTAAAGAGGTAGCTGAACTGTTAAGAAAGAAGTTGAATTGGCACGGGTTGTTATTCAGAGAAAAGGAAGGAAAGGGGCTGCTGTGCCTCAGTTCCCCTCTGGGTGTGGAAGCGCAGACTTTGGTAAGTGTACTTCTGATCTCCCCTAGGACTGAGGCCTTGCAGCCACAGGACCCCATGTGCTCCCTATGCCTCTCTGCTTATCGCCTCCTGCCTGGAACCCAGAAAGGATGGTGTTGGTGCTGATGCTGACTGTCGGCTCTTGGGACTTACCACAGCAGACTGGGGGCAATATATAGGGCAAAGGAGGCACTGTTTGGGATGTCAGGTTCCCTGGCTTAATATATATATTAAAGTGTGTGTGTGTGGTATTTCATGACTCCTCCTCCCTCCTCTTTCCCCCTCCTCTTCTCGTCCTCTCTTTCCCTTCTGTCATCCCTTCCTTTCCTTCCCCCATCGCCCTCTCCCTCCCTCCCTCCCTTCCTCTCTCCCTCCCTCTCTCCCTTCCTTCCTTCTTCCTCATTTTGTATCACTCCTTCCTTCCCCCTCCCCATTGCATTTGTTGCTTCTCAAATGGCTTGAGGTGACTCCTTACAGGTGCATCACTGGTGGACACCTCTGCATAATTTCATAGCCAATTTCAGGAAGGATAAAAACATTGGAAATTTGCCAGTTGCTATTTAAATGAGGAAAATTACATGAGGATCTTTATTTAATTTTTATTAGCTATATCTATCTGTCTATCTATCTGTATATCTATCTATCTATCTATCTATCTATCTATCTATCTATCTATCTTCTCTCTCTGTTTTTGAGAGAGGGGTTCTCTGGGCAGCTCTGGATGTCATGGAACTTGTTCTGTGGACCAGGTTGACCTCAACTTCACAGAGGTCCTCCTGCCTCTGCCTCCCAGGTCCTGGATTAAAGGCATGCACCACCACTGCCTGGCTGATATGTGGATTTTATCTTATCAGTTAAATAGAGGGTATTCATCTCACTTTGCCTGATGTGCACGGAACATTGCATCTTTGGTACTTGCCTGAGATACTTGTCTTGAAACCTGAAAACGCTGGACCACTCAGCCCTTCCTCAAAGTGGACAGCATGTTATTTTCAGCTGTTAGCAGAGATCTGTGTTACGATAGCTTTAGCTATAGGAATAGCAACCCTTCTGTGGCCTCTTCTATCATACCTCTCCACTGAGGCAGTGACTGTGTCCCTGCGCAGAGGGAAGGCACTCCCTCATTTGGTAAGCAGAAGAGAATCAGGGAATGTCTTGGGTGACAGTTAAGGGGTCCCTCATTGCTAATTCCTACATTAATTAGATCAGAACACGTAACAGCAACTTGGGCATGGGTCTACTTAGCAAAGAGAAATCCAATCAGAATTCAAGGTCCTCTAGGTTTCCTCTAAGTTGGGCCATTCAGAGATCTGTGCTAATGCTATGGGAAAAGGGATTACACGCTCTCTTCCCAGGTGTCTTGGTGGGTCCAGCCCCGTGGACCTAAAGGTGTCTTTAAAGAGACACTACAAATGCCTCCTAGAAAATTCTAACTCTTGGTAGAATAAAGTCCATTCAGAAAGACTAATCCTAAAGACTGGGAGACACCTGTGACTCACTTTCATTTTTTACAACCTATTGTCCAAAAAGTGAGTTTAACTCCTGGAGGAGCTATGAGAACTGTTTTAGTCCCCACTGAGAACTCAAACAAGAAACAGAACACTTGGCTTGCAAAGGGCAGTGCTGCCTAATTGTCCCTCTGTAGTCAGATGAAGAGGGAGAACCTGGAGCCAAGAGACAACACAAGATTTCACTCTCGCCAAGATGACATGTGTCTGTCTCTTCCTCTGACCTGAGATACTTCCTCCACATAAGGAGACTTTACCTCTGATGCTGTGAAATGTCGCATCAGCTTATTTTGTTGGAGTGAATGATGTGTGAAGACAACAGTTGTAAGGGTGTGTGTGTGATCAGGTAAGGATGTGGGAATGGTCTGGGTGTGTCCCATCCTCTTGAGACTGGTCACTCAAAGCAGCACATGATCACAGTGCTGGCAAAAGCACACTGAGAAGTTGTGGGGGAAACACTGTGAGAGCTAAGGGGCTAAAAGATACCACACAGCAGAGTCCCCAGCAGACCTCTTTGTGTGTGTGTGGTGTGGTATGTGTGTGTGTGTGTGTGTGTGTGTGTGTGTGTGTATGTGTGTGTACACACATATACCTACTATTCTCTCTCTCTCTCACACACACACATATATTTGTTTACTTTTATTTTATGTACATTGGTATTTTGCCTCCATACATGTCTGTGAAGATGTCAGATGTTGGAGTTACAGACAGTTTTGAGCTGCCATGTGGGTGCTTGGAATTGAACCTGGGTCCTCTGGGAGAGCACTCAGTACTCTTAACCACTGTAGAAATGTCTCTAGTCCTTGGACCCCTACTTCTGGGCACACCTTAGAAAAGGATAAAGTGTTATTGGTGGAAAAAAATGAGAAGCTTCATAATTTGGTTTCTTTGTCAAAAATCAAGTGACCAAATGTATGTGGATCCGATTCGATTCTGTTGATCCACCAGCCTATTGCTATGCCAGTACCATGCTGTTTTAATTACTGCTGCTCTATAGTATAGCTTGAGATCGGGTACGGAGATTCCTCTAGAGGATCTTTTATTGTATAGGATTGTTTTTGCTATTCTGGGCCTTTTTTTTCTCCATATGAAGTTGAGAATTCATCTTTCAATGTCTTCAAAATATTTTGTAGGTATTTTGATAGGGATTGCATTGAATCTGTAAATTGCTTTTGGTAAGATGGCCTTTTTTACTATGTTAATTCTCCCAATCCATGAACAAGGGAGATTCCGCCATCTTCTGATGTCATCTTCAATCTCTTTCTTCAGAGATTTAAAGTTTTTTTCAAACAAGTCCTCCACTTGTATTGCTCTCCTCTTATATTGCTTGTGGCTATTGTGAAGCGTGTAGTTTTCCTAATTTCTTCCTCTGCGTGTTTGTTATTTGTATATAGGAAAGCTACTGACTTTTTTGAGTTAATTTTGTATTCAGCCAATTTGCTGAAGGTGTTTATCAGCTGTAGGAGTTCTCTGGTGGCATTTTGGGGGTCACTTATGTACACTATTATATCATCAGCAAATAGGGATAATTTGACTTCCTCATTTCCCATTTGGATCCCCTTGATCTCCTTTTGATGTCTTATTGCTCTGGCTAGAACTTCAAGAACTATATTGAAGAGATATGGAGAAAGTGGACAGCCTTGTCTGGTCCCTGATTTTAGAGGAATTTCCTTGAGTATGTCTCCATTTAATTTGATGTTGGCTATTGGCTTGCTGTATATAGCCTTTATTATGTTTAGATATGTGCTTTGTATTCCTGATCTCTCCAGATCTTTAAACATGAATGGGTGTTGGATTTTGTCAAATGCTTTTTCTGCATCTAAGGAGATGGCTCATGTGGTTTTTCTCTATTAGTTTGTTTATGTTGTGGATTACATTGATGGATTTCCATATGTTAAACCATCCCTGCATGCCTGGACTGAAGCCTACCTGGTCATGGTGAATGATGTCTTTGATATGTTCTTGTATTCATTTTGTGAGGATTTTATTGAGTATTTTTGCATCAATGTTCATTAGAGAAATTGGTCTGAAATTTTCTTTTTTTGTTGGGTCTTTGTGGGATTTAGGTATCAATGTGACTGTGGCCTCATAGAATGAATTTGGTAATGTTCCATCCATTTCTATCTTTTGAAGTAGCTTGAAGAATATCAGTATTAGCTCCTCTTTGAAGGTCTGGTAGAATTCTGTGCTGAAACCATCTGGCCCTGGGCTTTGTTTGGTTGGGAGACGATCAGTTGGAGAAGCTTCATGAGATGAATGCATTTCATGGAGGACTCGAAAGCGCGTCTCGCTGGCAAGAGCTGGCCGGCCTGAGAGAACAGTCCACTTTTCTTGGAGTCCCAGAGAGCAGGCTCTTTGTTTTTTAAATCGGAATTTCTTCCTCACTAAGAGGAATAAGGAATGAGTTCATGTATAATCCTAGTTCTTGCATGTTACAACAGAGTAACTTCTTTTGTATAGCTTGAGGGTGTTATCTTACCCCACTCAGAGGGTTCAGCTTACCACACCACGAAGTCTGAATGAGGTGAAAATGAGAAATTTCTACCTTTATTCTTTCTCTCTTTATTTGGAGAATGTTATCTTTTTCTCATCCAGACAGGTCAGTTTATAGTATCTTGAAGTCTGAATTAGGTGAAAATCTGTCGTATCCTAAAGTGCAAGTCAACTTTAGAGAGGGGCGTTATCTGTATAAAGCACTGCAAATAATCCCCAAGAGTGAGCTCCCCCATGCCAACCAGCTGCACAAGGCCCTTGGTGGCCCGTGCTGGTTTATGGGGGGAGGGATTGGTCCTGGTGTCCATAAGTGCTTTACTATGATGTCTTTGATTAATCAACCGGATTTTACTTAATTTTCTTTGGAGACATGCTCCTATATGTCTCTCTGTCTTTATGCAAAGCTACATGGACACACACATCCTAGAAATACAGGTTTGGGCCTCTGAGCACTATTATTTTTCGTCGACGTTCCTATAGCCAGGTGACACAGCTGACTGAGGGTTATCTCCCGGCTGTGCCGTGGGATTCCAGGCACCTCTCAGATCCCCCGTCTAATGCTTACTGCTGACGAACGCTCCCACACACCTGCTCTTAGGCCTGCTATGAAATAATTTCTCTCAAGGGTCTAGTTCCTGTAAATCTCCTCTACACTAGTAAGAAGATGGCGTACAGACAAAACTCAAGTTACTCCAAATATTTGGTCTAGAGTTTGCCTTTTGAAATCCAGTAGGTATTAGAAGTAAGAATGTGAATCCCCCAGGGTACAATACGATGCTACGAAATCTGTGTTTTAAAAAAGATTTAATTCAGATAAAATTCTCAAAATCTAAATTTCATATCATGGAGTTAAATCTGAAAGGCTAAATAAGTGGCCATTTTCTTGATTACTTGAAAAATCTTGTACTCTTTGAAAAGTGGCTCTGAAATTGTTGCTAGTGAATATTACCTGTACGAAGTAATGGCTCCATTGTGGCAATTTGATGCTTATATACAATGGACTTTGATCATTTATCCTTCCCTTTCCCCTTAGCCATCTGCTTTATTCGTTTTCACACCGCTATTAGTCCCTTTAAAAGGGAAGGTGTTCTTTTGTTGTTGTTGTTTGTTGTTTGTTTTTCAGACAAAGCTGCCCAATTGCAGCTTGGGCTCACCTCAAACCCATAGTCCTCCTCTTTCTGCACCCCCAGTTCCAGGTTTACAGTCATGTGACACCACATCTGGTAAAGTGTTCCCCAACCCTGCCTCAAGTGGTTGTTAAATTCTCCTGTTAAAAGCATAATAATTGCACACATTATAAAAGGGTCCCACGCACTGATTAGACAAACTGAGCGCCCAACCCATCCCAAAGGGCAACATAAACCCAGCAGCTGCTCCGTGGCTCAGTGTCAGCGTAAGCGTGCACTTCAGCCTTCCTTTCCCCCTTAGCATGGCTTCACTGTGCAAACAGTGGAGTCTCTTTCTTTCTCCTCCTCCTTATAGCCCCTCCCCCACCTGCTGTTTCTTCTTTTGCTGTCCTGAGGAGGATTGAACCTAAGGCCCCACGCACGCTCGGCACACAATCCCTATATGCCTAGTCTTGCTTTTACTTTTTATTTTGAAACCGAGATCTCTAGTTTCCCATGCTGGCCTTGAACTAATTCTGCAACCCAGGCAATCCTTGGGAACTTGCAGTCACCAGCTTCAGCCACCCTAGCAGCTGGGATAACAGGCTCTTTCCACCATGGCCAGCAATGGGTGTCATCATGACAGTGACCTTTGCATGTAGTATGCCTATGGATGCCTTCTGACCATGAGCATCCACTTACATGTCCTCTCCCCACTCAGTCCTCAATCTACTGTCAGGCTTTAAATCTAGATTTGGAATGCAAGAGATTGCGAGTTCGCCAATGTAGGGTACCGCACAGACACACAGACACAGGCAGGCAGACACGCACACACATGCGCGTGTGAGCGGGCTTCCTTCCCAGCATGCAAAGCTTGACCAGGAAGAAGAAGGGAGAGGTGAGAACTCTGGAGCCTCTGTTTCCCAGAAAGCCAGGGGTTTGCATTTTAAAAGGTTTTTTGGTCTTGGTTCAAATTAATGCCCCATAGGTAGGGCTTTACGTTTAGTTTATTTTTTGGTTAAATATTACTTTTGAGTTTCAAATGCAGAAATTTTCCTGAGAAAAGCTTGTAAAACCCTTGGGCCATGCTGTTCAGGGGGATCAGAAACATATGGGCTCAAGTTTCTCTATAAACACAAGGGTCTGGGTGTTCCTAAGGACAATTTGAGGTTTTGCTGACCCCCAGACTCGAGCTCTGTGGCTTTTGGAAGGCGTTTCAGGTGTGGCAGAATGTTCTCTGCCAAGCTGGGTTCTCATCACAGAGCCTGTCATTAGGAAGGTCTGTTTGACATTTCTGTGTTTGGAGAAAAGCATAGTGTGAATATATTTTTCATGCCACAAGCAGCCTTGTTGACCACCACAAAAATTTGAGTTTAACCCATGTTGAGTCATTTCATGCCAGTGATGAACTGTGTGGTACCACACTGAGCCATTGCTGTTCAGGGCCCTGCTGTTGACAGGATGACAAATGCAGTTTGCTTCCGTGGCCTCAGTTTCCTGCCCTGTCATGTAAGAAGTGAGATGTGCCTGACCAGAGTCAGAGGGTTTAAAGGTTGGAGATTTTTTAATCGGGCCTCAGATTTAAAGAGCTTGTCTTCAGTTTGTTCTGCTAGCTAATGAGTAAACAGTCAGGAACTAAAATACAGCCATAGATAAATCTGAGGGTGTGTGGTCATGCGGCACTAGTTTCTTAGTGTTTTATAATGATGCCCATGAAGTGGGGGTTCCTCTAGTTGTTGGGGCATGGGAGGTTCTAGAACTCAGGGATATTGCTGTTTTCCGTAGACTTAATTGAAGAGGGCCATAGCTTACATCACCAGTCACTGTCCACCTCCTCCTGCCTGTGAACATCTGTCTGCGGTGGGTAACTCAGGGCTGCTAAGAACTCTTAGCTGCTGGTCTTCCCCTTGTCCGCCAGATGTTAGGTTCACTCTCTTAAAAAAAAAAAACTAATTATAAAAAACATAACTAATTATTAAGTTCAATTTCGAGCCTAAAGCCCTATGTGAATAGTATGTCCAGTGGCAGCCTGCCTCTTAGTCAATAGCCTTGACCTTCTTTGGTAGGATAGCAGAGAACATCAAGGCCCAGTCAGGATTCCAAACTTGCTGGCAGATGGGACTCCCTGCACTCTGGGTGTGTTTTACTGGAGGCTTCTTGAAGAGTCATGTGTCTTGGATAATTTGGAAAGAAGCGAGGTGCTTCACAGGGTGGTATTCCTGAGAGCGATGACCTGAGGGGCATGTGTTGGTCTTTGAACTGGCTTTGGAAAATATTTTCTGAGTGTATTTGATGCTTCCCTAGTGTCATTACTTAGCAGTGGCGTCTTGGGTCCCTGCTGTTATACGGGAGAAAACAGAAAATGTATTAAAATATTCAGTTACCTCATTAGCCTGGTGACATACACATCAATGTCCTCACTTTTGCAGGGCCTTAGAAGAGGTCAAGGAACCTACCCGTTTTGGCTTGGGCTTATTGCCCTAACACTTGGTCCTATGTTAATGATATACCTCTCAGTGCTTGGAAATCAGTATGGGAAACGATGATCAGAAATTCAAACTCCTACCTCTCTCTCCCTCACTACTCCTCCTTCCCTCCTTCCCTTCCTCCCTCCCCCTTTTCCTTCCTTGTTTTCTTTCCAGGGATAAGGATGAAACCTAGAGCTTTGCCTTACGCCTGAGCCATACCCTAAGATCTCTTTGTGTTTTGAGCTAAAGATCTTCTGCCTGTCGTCTGGAGTGTATGGCACATTAGGGTGCAGGGAAATATTTATTTTCCTCCCCAGGGAGGGCAATCTAACACCTGTGTTTCTAAGACTTGGGGCCCCAGTTGATGGGACATCAAACTCTTCTTGAAGATCATTAAAGACAATCATGGAGGCAATATTTTTCTTTGAGGCAGTCTGACTTCAAAAGAGTTAAAAGACAGGGGCGGGGGGGGGTGGAGATGGGAGCTTTGTGGAAAGGAGGTGGTGGGTGAGAATGCTGTGCCCTAGGAGCAGGTGTTCCTCAGGATGCCGTCACAGAAGATCATGGACTGGGCAGCTTAAAAGACAAGACGTTGTTTTCTTGACACTGAAGCCCAAGGTCCAGGCATGAAGATCTGGTTTCTCGTGAGGCTTCCCACTTGGGCTTGTGTTCATCTCAGTTTGTCCTTACTTGCTTTCCTCAGTACTCAGGAACCCCTGCCGTCTCTTTCTCTTCTAGTGAAGTCATCATTTCTATTGGATCCTGACTCCCAGCTGATAACTCCATGGACACTAGCCCCTCCCTAAGAGGCCTCGCCTATCCACAATTAAGGGATTGGGGTTTTAGTGTATAAACTTGGGAGGGACACAGTACAACCCATAGGAGAACCGCATTGAAAAGTGGGCAGTGCTGACCCCAACAGTACAATGTCCTCACAGCATCTCTACAGCCCAGCAAGGGCTGACAACAAGAAAACTGTGCTGTACAGCTCAGCTCATATGCTCCTCTGTGTGGGGGAGAAAAGGAGCATTACTGTGACACCTACTGTCAGCTGAATTGTGAGACACACTCTAAAGACCTTCAAGAGGCCAGAGACATAGGTGGACTCCTAAGAGCCGAAAACCTTGAGTGTCCAACTGTGCATACTCCTTGCTTACCTCCTTCTTGGAGTCATCCGGAAGCACATTAGACAATCTACCACATTTCCAGATAGGGGACAGGAACTTGCATATCCTGCAGTCTTTTCTACCAACTGTTACCACATGGAACAAGGTGACTGACACAGCAGAAGTGAGAACTTGAAATGTACTAGGCTTTGTTGACCTTGAGGGTATGTAGAGTGGATTCCCTGGATTGGGATCTGTGACACGCTGCATCTGGGTCTGTGACATGCTGTATCCGGGTCTGTGACATGCTGCATCTGGGTCTGTGACACGCTACATCTGGGTCTGTGACACACTGCATCAGGGTCTGTGACATGCTGCATCTGAGTCTGTGACACGCTGCATCTGAGTCTGTGACATGCTGCATCGGGCTCTGTGACATGCTGCATCTGAGTCTGTGACACGCTGCATCTGGGTCTGTGACACGCTGCATCTGGGTCTGTGACACGCTGCATTTGGGTCTGTGACATGGTGCATCCAGGTCTGTGACATGCTGTATCTGAGTCTGTGACATGCTGCATCGGGCTCTGGGACATGCTGCATTTGGGTCTGTGACACGCTGTATCTGGGTCTGTGACACGCTGTATCTGGGTCTGTGACATGCTGCATCCAGGTGTGTGACACGCTGCATCGGGGTCTGTAACACGCTGCATCGGGGTCTGTGACATGCTGCATCTTGGTCTGTGACACGCTGCCATTGCATTCAGCGGCTTCCATGGCACTTCTTGTTCTGCACCAAATTGCTATCACTGAATTCAAAAACAAGTCTTTTGTTTACTTCAGTAAAGTAGGTGGGCTTAAGGGGCATTCATTTGGTTTTCATGTGTAGAATTTAGTGTTAAGTTGCAGAATTTACCAGAAGGCCAGTCTAGATGCTCTTTAGCAATTTAATAAGAACACAATATATGTAGGAAATGTAACAGTGAAAGCTGGTGGTGCATACCTATAATCCCAGCACTGGGAAGGCAGAGGCAGGAAGATCTCTCTGAGTTGGAGGTCATCCTACTCTTCGCAGTGAGAGTCTGTCTCAAAACAAAGAAACAAACAAACAAAGCACACACACACACACACACACACACACACACACACACACACACACACCAGTACTCTGTATACTAACTTTAAAAATGTAGTAAGGAAGTATTAAAGATAACTTGGAAGTTAGTAAAAAAAATAGCCTTTTAAAAATAAGTCAAAACATTCATATAATTTACAGCAGTGTTTGCACTGCACATGTGTGCCATTTACATGTGGGCTTCTCTTTATGTTGGCTCACACCTATGGTGGTCACACAGGAGTTAATTTGCCTTCCTCCCTGGTGTGAACATAGCAGTGAGGCTTAACCTCTGTCTAAGCGTGTCTGACCTGCCTAGAAGGGTCCACACTCTGGGACAGAACACTGTCATTGAACCCAATCGCTGTTTGTCTAATTGATTTTCATAAAAAAAAATCTCTGAAGGTTTCACATGAATGATCTACTATTTATTTCTTTGCCTTAGAGTGGGTCACTCAAGTAATGTTTGGCCCGGAATTCACTGTACAGCCTGGCTGGCACAGAACTCATGGCAGTCCTCCTGCATCCGCCTCCCAAGTGCTGGAATTACACTGCTGAACTTACAAAGCCGCATCCATGAGTGATGTTTTGGCTTGCAGGTGGCTGCCTTCATTTCCTTGTGTCCACATGTTCCTTTGTAGAAGACTGGGGAAGTGAGAGTCTAGAAAATTAAAGTGATACTTTCCTATTAACACAGTAGCATACTCTGTAAACATACATACACAATAAAATGAAAAAAAAAAAAAAGAAAGAAAGAAAGCTAATGTCTAAGCATATAAAACAATCACATGGTTTTTTTTTTTTTTCCAGATTCAACAAATGTCTTTTTTTTCTAGTCAGTGAGCAAACCTTTGATCGTAAGTCTCTGATGGACTTACCAGTGGGTAAAGCATCTTTACTCATGGATGGTAACTGTGCCCCTGTTGGCCCTATATGCTTTGTTCTTACCAGGCCAGTCACCTCCTTGTCACCAACCCCAGCCATTCCTTGGCTGTTCTCACATAGAGTGAGGCCAGTTGTGCTGGGCTTATGACTAAACCGTGCAACACTTAAGAGAACATAAAGCCATGAAGAAACAGCACCTGCCAGGAGAGCATCATCGCTGTGACTGTTGTTTGAAAGCGTCGAGATAAGCCTATAAAAGCTCATTACTAAGTGCAAATGCTGCCAACTAATCGTGCACAAGTCAACCAAGTAAAGTCAAGCAACTCGAGAAAGATCTCCCACTGAGGGTAGCCTTCAAAACCATCTCTGTGACCTCACTTCACCTTTAAAAAAAGTAGAAATGTGTGAATCTCAGGGCCTGTGTCAGAGGGAGTTCTAAGTGTGAAAGACAAGACCAGGTTTCAACAATGACGGCCATATTTAGAGAATGAACAATGATCCTGTTCACTAAGTGGCCAATGACTATATTTGTGTGTGTGTGTGTGTGTGTGTGTGTGTGTGTGTGTCTTTACTTAAACTGTTTAGAGCTGGAACATGCCATTTTCATACACCTCTGCTTCAACCAACTTTTTCGATTAACTCACTAAAGACAGGTAGAAACCATATCAATTAACTCACTAAAGATGACAGGCAGCGACCATATCATGCCATAATTCTGCTTGGGTTTCACCAGGATGGAAAGTCCTGTATTAGAGGACAGAGAAAAATTCAGAGATATGGTGTGTGCTTGGGATTATTGACTAAAACTTAACTAGGTTACAAAATAAATAAATAAATAAACTATATGCGTCTAGAGTAAGGAGAATTAGCTTTGATCTCTGAAACTGAATATTTGCAAGGGAAATGGGATCCTGGGTTACGATAAGTTATGAGTAGTGAGGTTCAAAAGTGCATCAGAGTTTTGGGGAACAAGGCAGTTGATCCAATTGGCTACAGGTGAGATAATGTATAGATTACTCTGTAGGAATAATGAATGATTCTGCAGGAAATGGGATGTCATTAATGGCATCCCTCACGGGTACATTAAAGGGTGGAGTTCAGGTCACGCCGAGGGTACATGCATCAGCCATGAAAGGCGATTGCAGATGTCAGCCCCCTTCAGCAGACAGTCAGTCACTAAAGAACGCCCAGGTCAGAGACTCCTAATCTATTTTCCTGCCACGGATCCCAAAAATACGTTCTCTTACATTCTTAATATTCTTACGTATAAAATAAATGATTTAGCATTTCAAGTAAAGTGGATATTTTAATCACTATGAAAATAATTAAGAGAGTGCACATATCACAACACCCACATTTTGGGTGTTGTGATATGTGCACTTTGTGGCAAATGCATTGAGTCCTGAGACGTAGGAACAGGTCCATGTGATGAGCATAGGGACTGATTAGAGATAGCTAAAAATGAAAGCAATTTCAATCATTATTATGCTATGACCACTGTGATTTCCTTCTAACAAGCTCATTGAAGGAATCAAAAGGAAGGTGTAGTTTTATTTATTTTCCTGTGAAAATTTATGGATTTCCCAGATTCTACAAAATTGTATAGAACACATTAGGGCTTCACTGAGTCTACAAAGTGTCATGAACAGTTCTGAGTGGTAATGACTTATTAGTCAGAAGGGACTCAGAGAATCCAATATTTTTTGTGGATAATCATCTGCAACTCTCTTCCAAGGACTTCAGAGGTTCTGGGAGATGGGGTTTCTCCTCCCCCCCCCAAATTGCATCATTTAAAATGTCAACAGTTTTTGTTTGATGTCCGTGAATTATTATTATACGCAGAAAAATCACTTGAGAAATAATTTTAAAGACATTTCTATAATATGAGAAAAAGAGAGAAAGTGAGGAGAGGAAGAAAGAGAGGAAGAAAAGGCGGAAGAGAAGAGGAGGAGGGAAGGGAGGAAGAGAAGAGGAGGATAGAAAGAAGGAGAAAGGATTAAGAGAGGAGGGAAGTGGGAGAGGAGAGGAGCGAACACAGCCCCCTTCTCATCAGCAGGAGATGCTTAGCACGTCACAGCAGTCCCAACCGTAAGCTACCAAGGGTATTTGATCTCATTCTCTTTTGTGGGCTTTTAAAAAATCCCTTAATGATGTATAAATAAATATCATTAAGCTTGAGATCTTTGTTCTTCCTTGTATGTAGGTTACAACCTAATTTTTAAAAAGTTGGAGACAAGCAAACAAACTTTGATGCCAGGAGGACGTTAAGAGCTAAGACCAGGAAACAACAGGGGCATTGAGAGGTTTGGGAGATGATGGGAAAGTGTGGAAAGGAAAAATTAGAGCAGTTTTCTTTAGAGCAGAGAGGGTTTGTAGGCAGCTTGAAGGATGCCATGAAAAGCAGACTAGAGAAACAGGCAAACAATGGATGTAAATGAGAAGCGCACCTTGTGCTAGGCTGACTTCCTGCCAAGGCAGCTCTGCCGTTGAGACACAGTAAGGACTGCACATGTGGTAATCTCGGCCCCCAGTCTCTGAGGCAGAGCTGCCCAAACCCTTGTCATTTCTCACGTGAACAGGTGAGGGGAGCGGGCCTTGCTGCAGTGTTGGGTCTCAGTCCCTGGCTCTCAATGTAAGGTTTTCTGAGCCACTTGGCAACTCCAGCGATGGTTGTTTCAGCACGCTAATGAGAGGACTTGTGTCAGGGGACAAGGTGGGACTGTTTGTGACAGGAAAAAGCACATGACTGAAGGGTTTGGATGCTCAGTTCTCTGCCTAGTCCTCTGGCCATTTGATTTCCAGTGGTTACTGTTTCACAGCAAGCTAGCCGAAAACATCAAGGGCCTGGGAGGGTTTGTGGGAGAGGCAGGGAAGCTGTGTCACTTTTTCTCAAGCCCTGATTGGGCAGCCTCTCCTTGGCCATTCCTGAGTGGAAATTGCTATTAATAATGACTGATAAGGTAAGGCCAATTGCTTTCCTGAGATTCACAAACAGTTTTAGGTGGTCATCAGCGTGAGGAGGAGTGTAGGAGACATCAGATGTGTGACAGACCTAACCTTGTACCTGGTGACTGAGGGAGGGACGTCTTATGCGCGTGATCCCTTAGTGAGTATGATCCCAGGTAGTACCGTAACTGAGCTAGGCCACTGGGTACCATGACGATGTGCAGAGTCAGAGACTGGTTGTTGGTGTGGGAATCCTGCACAGTTAAAGTTATACGTGTGACTAGAAATGCGCTGTGAAGGGGCAGTGTTTATTCTATATAAAAAGAGGATTAAAGAATGAGGTCCCAGACCACAATTCACTGTTTGTCCAAGAGGAAAACATTAGGGGGTTCGAGGTGAGTGAGGCAAAGGCAGAAGCAAGCTTCTGTGACCCAGTCAGCTAAGAGACCCATTAGGATTTTCTCTGCTCCTAGCAATCTTTACATCATTGGTGACTGAGGTCGACTGAGGAATTTTAAGATTACCAGGTGTTCTCTTTCTCTGAAAAAACAGTCCAGTCTTTCTATTTGAGTCTCAAGGTCTGCCTGTGTGAGACAATGCCCCTCCCTCATCAACATACCTCTGATTTCTCAGGCTTATGAGTACCTAGTTGTTTAGACATAAGAAACAGGGAGGTGTGAGTTGCACTTATTTCCCTGATGACCTAAAGACAGTGAGCATTTCCTTAAGTGCTTCTTGGTCATTGAAGAGTCCTCTGTTGAGAATTCCCAGTTTAGCTCTGTACCCCATTTTTTAATTGGATTATTTGGTTTGTTGGTGTTTGATTTAAGTTCTTTATATATTTTGGATACTAATAGTCCTCTGTCAGATGTAGGGTTGGTGAAGATCTTTCCCAATATGTAGCTGCCATTTTGTCCCATGTTCTTTGCCTTACAGAAGCTTTTTCAGTTTCAGGAGGTCCCATTATTAATTGTTGTTCTTAGTGCCTGGGCTGCTGGCATTCTGTTCAGGAAGGTTGTTTCCTGTACCAATGAGTTCAAGGCTACCCTCCCCTTTTTCTTGTAGTAGAGTTAGTGTATCCAGCTTTATTTTTGGTCTTTGATCCACTTAGACTTGAGTTTTGCGCAGGGTTATGAATATGGATCTATTTTACATTCTTCTACATGCTGACATCCAGTTAGACTAACACCATTTGTTGAAAAATACCTTCGTCTTTTCCATTGTATCTTTTGGTTTCCTTGTCGAAAATCAAGTGTCCGTAGGTGTGTAGGTTTATTTCTGGGTCTTCAATTTGATTCCTGTTTGACCTGTCTCTTTTCATGCCAATGTCATGCAGTTTTTATTACTATTGCTCTGTAGTACAGCTTGAGATCAGGGATGGAGATTGCTCCAGAAGTTCTTTTATTGTACAGAATTTCTTTTGCTATCCTGGTTTTTTGGTTTTCTGTATGAAGTCGAGAATGCTCTTTCAAGGACTATAAAGAATTGTGTTGGAATTTTTGATGGGAATTGCATTGAATCTGTAGGTGCCATGTTATACCTATCCAGAATGGCTAAGATCAAAAATTCAAATGGCAGCACATGCTGGTGATGATGTGGAGAAAGGGGAAACACTCTTCCACTGCTGATGGGAGTGCAAACTTGTACAACCACTTTGGAAATCAATCTGCTATATTCTCAGAAAATTTGGAATACTTCTACCTCAAGACTCAGCTATATCACTCCTGGCCATATACCCGAAACATGCCTCACCAAACCATAAGGACATATGCTCAACCATGTTCATAGCAGCTTTATTCATAATAGCCAGGAACTGGAAACAACCTAGATGTTCCTCAGCGAAAGGCTGGATAAAGAAACTGTGGCTCCTTTTCACAATGGAATATTACTCAGCTATTAAAAACACGGAACTCTTGAAATTTGCAGGCAAATGGATGGAACTTGAAAAGATCATCCTGAGTGAAGTAACCCACATGGTATGTACTCACTCATAAGGGATTTTAGCCATATAGTACAGGATAACCATACTACAGTGCATAGACCCAAAGAAGATAAGTAACAAGGAGGATGCAAGGGAGGATGCTTGAATCTCACTAAGAGGAGAAATAAGACAGACATCATAGACATCAGAAATGGAGGGAGAGAGGGAACTGGGTGAGAGAGGGGTAGAGAGAGGGAGGGGAAATCACGTGTGGGGAAAGCATGGGTGGGGACAGTAAGAGGGATCAGAGATAGAAAACAAAAAAAGAGAGAAGAGAACAAAGATTTAAACACGTGCAGTCAGTAAGATTACGTAGGTAAATGTTAAATTGTGAACATAAAATGAATCTTTAAAACATAAGAAACGTACAATGGATGGGATAAACATTTAGATGTAACAAGAATAAATTAATAAAAAAAATTAAAAAAACATAAGAAATGTATCACTATGCTTTCAGAAAACATTTGTACACATAACTTTAATAATTAATAGAAATTAGTGTTTTATTTTGTGTAACAGAAAATAAATTTTAACTGAAGTTTGACAGCGTTACCTGAATTTTTTCATCAATAAAGAATTTCCTAAGGAAATGTGTAAACCGGACATCCCATTATTTGATGCAGTATTTACTGTGTTTTGACTAATTTTGTCTCTCTACTGTCAGTAATATCCTGCAAGACTGGATACTGATTATTTAGTCAAATATTCTAACAGATAAATTCAACTCCTTGGATTGAACAAATAGCTCAAATTTCTGTTGATCTGATTATGTCTAGGTATAATTGTGACTTACCCGGGGTAGACAAAAAAGAACGAGATTGTGAAATCCTGTTACTTTCTGATTGCCCACTCGCCTCCTTATGTGGTAGCTCAGTGCATCTCAAGGACAGTGCTTAGGTCACATGCAGCTTGGAGAACACCAGGACCCAGCATCTGTCTATATGGGAAACCTGGTGGTTTGGGGAGAGATGAGGAGATGAGATTTCTAATACAACCTGACGTAACTAGGTAGCTAACAGAGTCAGCAGCCAGGGGCTGACTGCAGAGAGACATCCAATCAGACTGTCACGCCCTGTGTTTAATGGAGTGTGGCAAGGACTTTGACACAAGCCATTAGCCACTATTTACTTACTCAAAGCAGAAACCTACTGGAAAATTGAGTGAAATTATCCATACGTTAGGAGCTTTGAGAAGATTGCATTGTGATCAAAAAATTTAAAACGCACCCCTTCGAACACGTAGGTATTAAAAGCTGGGTTCTGTTGCAGTGTTTTAACGATTGTGTTTTACAGCTTTGTTTCCATCAGCAAAGTATGAGCTAGCATTGATAGTTGCTGGAGGATTTTAAGCCAACTGTCAGATCTCTGACTTCCCTATAGTTGTGCTGTTTGGGAGGATGCTGATAGCTTAGAAGCTAGGCGGAATTTTCACACCCTTCATGTCTCGACGGTCCTGTTTTATTTCCGAGTTCCCAGCACTTGTTCTTAATTTGAGTTTCTTGGGCAGAGTTACATAGTCAACCAAACATGCACTTTCCCTGTGTTGAAGGCTAATTGAAAGAAACCTTTTCAAATAGAATACTAGAGAAATCGGAAACCCAGTGAGCTGTTTGGGTGCTATTTTACGTTTTAATCAGTTGTTAACATTATATGGGAATGTGCTTTGCCTGTGGCCATTGGAGCAATTGAAAATAAACTAGAGCTATGGTTAAAATTGCTTTTTCACACCCTGCAAAGTTGTCACGAGCAACTGAAATGGGGAAAAAATGCCAACCAGTATTAAAATGGCGTTATAAGAGGAAATACAAAAATTTAAATAAATGTATTATAAAATATTTTGTTTTTTGTGGTAGTTCTGAGTATTAAGCATGGGGCCCTGCACATAATAAGCAAGTGGTCTCCCACCGAGTTAGTTCCCCAGCCTACTTTCTACTTTTTATTTTGAGGCAAGGTCTCAGTGAGTTGCTCTCTTTGGCCTTGAATTCGTTTGCTAGCCCACCCAGGCAGGATGTGAACGCATGTTTCAGCCTCCTGAGGAGCTGGGACGTCAGTTATGCACCTTCAGAGTCAACTATAAAATCCTTCCAGCTGAGTGGTTTTCTGTTGAATGTTCTGTGTACAGTTACATGCCCCCTTGTTTAGGGAACGCAACATTCATTACAAATTTTGATAGAGCGTTTCTGCTTTTCCGAGTACTTAAACCTTAATGCACATCTTGATTTTCTCTCTCTCTCTCTCTCTCTCTCTCTCTCTCTCTCTCTATATATATATATATATATATATATATATATATATATATATATATACACACACACACATATATATACACATATATATGTATGTATGTATATATATATGCATGTGTGTATGCATGTGGGTTTATGTGGGTACTTATATATGTGTGTAGGTGTGCACGTGCACATGTGTGGAGGTCAGAGGTCAACCTTGAGTGTTGTTCCTCAGGATGACTAGCTACCTTGTGTTTTTGACACCGGGTCTTTCACTGGGAGCTAAGAGTCTAGTTAGATGAGCCTGGACGGCCAACGCTGCCTAGGGATCTGACTTTCCTGTCTCTGCCTCGCCAGTGCTGGGCTGGGGTCACAAGTGCCCACCATCACCTCAGGAGTTTTTTTTTTTTTTTTTTTTACACGGATTTCAAGAATTGACCTCAGGACCTCATGCTTGCATTGTAAATATTTTACAGAACGAACTTTACCCCTGACCTCCAATTGGCATATATTTTCTAATTGATTTAAATTATTTCTGTAGAAAAGTTTTTTTTTTTTTTTTAAAGAACTCTTTTTGTAAACAGAGTCCCACCTACCCTTTAAAATGTACCCACAAATCGCATCTCTATCTCAGAGCCCTTTGATTGTTTTTCCCCCTTTTGATGAGTCTGGCCTACACTGTGAGACAAATATCTTTTCTTTGTGCTCTCTGGGTGCATCAAGACATGGCTTAAGGTTAATCATGTCAGCAAATATTCAGTGTGAGAAAAATTCCACTGGAAACTCCCTCAAGTGTCAGCTATGACATTTGGAGCAATTGCGGGGCTGGGACACCAAGTTTCCGTGGCAGGCTGCCCCTCTGAGCTGTTCTCTCCACACCATTGCGCCTTATAAAGTTAAGTCCAGCAGCGAGCCTGTACAGTGGATTAATTATGGGGCATCTTATTGGTTTCTCAGATGCTCTTCAGAGGATCCTCTTCCATCTTAGAGATTTTCTGGAGGGACCCTGTCCAAACACATAGTAGACAGAGTTCCAAAACCTGTTGGCTAAACTGAAACTGTAGCTCAATGGGCAATAAAATCTGAAAGGCCCTTAGGTCTCATTGGAGCCATATATTCTGCTTCTGAAATTACAGTCATAATGAAGTCCCTCAGACAATGCCACCTAACGAGCCTGCAAATGCTCATTAAGGCCATATTGTGATTCCATTGTCAAGCCAAGTAGATTGAAAATTGACCATCTCTGAATCCCAGAAAAAGGAGACAGCTTATTGATATATGACTTACCCTGGCAACAAGGTGGGGTTTTCATACGAAACAACTAAACAGGTAATTGATGGATATGGGTTCTTAGGGAAAAAAATATAATGAAGTAAGCCATTTTGCCCTTTTAGTGTATCAATGGCCTTTACATAGAATTTGCACAGTTATTGGGGATAGCAGGATGGAGAAGCAGCCCAGGAAGACAACTTTGGATGTGGAAATTAGACGAACCAGGAGAGAGGCATCGCTTTAAAGCTATGGCTCTTGGGAACCGTGCTGGGTGACTCACACCTGTCACCTCTGCTGTGTCTCACATCCCTATCTTAACTAGAGCCTGAGGAAATACCCTCTCATTTACAGTCTGCTGCCTGGGCGCCACCTTTACTTTTGCCTCTTGATTAGTGTTGGAGTGATAACTTGGGAACCACATTTTTTCCACTCTAGAAGTCATATTTGTGTTATTTTCTGACTGCAAATGCTAGGAACTCAACAACTTTGAAATGAAGCCAAGCAAGCATGTGAAACATAATCATAACCCGAATGCGGAGGGTTTGGTCTCTACGATTTATGTCTGGTTCCATAAGAGACACTTCTTGTGAGTTGCTAGGACAGTCACAGAGGCAGGGAGGGGTCCTGTTTCCTCACTGTGTGTTGCTGATCCTCAGGTGCGATGTTTGCTTTCCAATGTAGGATGCCTGTGTATCACTCCTAGCATTCCCAGCAACAAGTCATGAGCCTGACTAGCGGAGGTGTGAGCAAAGACAGAACACTTTTCCCAACTGGAGGAGGAGGCCACACCATCCCCCAGTCCTTCCCCCAGTGGCCTCACAGTGGCAGGTGACACTTCCACAATGGCTTGATGAATATCATCTCTGACAGGATCTGGAGGTGCTGAGCTCAGTTCTTGGCCACGTACATGCTCAGTGGACAGCATACTCCATTCATCTGCCTCCCAGGTCTTTGTTGGATTTTTTGTTTTGTGATGAAGAAGTGTGCACATTGCATGCTTGTGGGGATGGACACACTAACGCACATGAACTCAGAGAGCTCTGTATGCTCTTACCCAAAGTCAAGGGCAGCAAAGACATTCATATCCACTTACTTCCAGGTTCAAGTTGAGACCCCACCCTCTATTGGCTCCTATTAGGCCTGCGCTGAGGCTGCGGCCTACCTTGCTCCAGCACCTTGCCGTCTCCTGAACTGATGAGTGGAGATCTCCCTGACTCAGCCCACCTAAAATCCCTGCAGTGATTTTCTCTCTGTATCTTAGTTCCTGGCTAAAGGTTTCAGATGTCCTGGCTCGATCCTAAGAGTTGTGTTCCTTTCTTCTTCTCCACGTGGAGTCAGTCATCAAGCCCACACCCTCATCCCCCCGCTCCCAATTCTGGCTGGTGCTGTTGTGTTTTCACACTGGAATCTAGGCATCTAGGTGCTGGTGTCTGGTCTTGTCTTTGTTGGCTGGGTGCTTTGTTTCCCTCTCTGGTTCCCTAGGAGACGGTGTTGGCTGTGTGTTGCCAAGTAAGAAATTTTTCTGGGCTCCTGCTAAGGGGGGTCACAGAGGTTCCCAGTAAAATGTATTCCTAGGGACTGGAGGCTGACACTTAGAAATGAGGATGGTCTAGGAGAGGAGGCTAAGGTGGTCACCGAGTGGGAGGAAAGCAAGGTATCCCACAAGACTCTGCTTAGTTCCCTGGGAATGGGAGGTGGCAAGTGAGGTGAGGTCACAGCAGGTCAGCTACATCTGAAGATACCTGCCTGTTTGACTTGCCTGCTGGCTTCTCTGGGAGGCTTGGCTGGCGTGTTCCCAGAGAAGGCCTGCTGGAGTTGGGAGTTGGGGGGGGGGTGCCTGGGATAAGGTGATGAATAGGAGGAAGGAAGGGTGGAGGAAAAGATCTGAGTGGTCCATTGGAGATGGAGGTCAGGGTAGAGAAGGCAGCAGCCGATGGTCTGTAGGAAGCTGGGCAGGAGAACAGGGGAATGGATTTAGAAGCAAGGAGGCCGGCTGAGGCATTTATCCTCCTGCTTCCCTGGGCTGCAGTGGCAGGCCTGTCTCCAGGGAATGCCTGCTGGTTTTCAGAGTTAAGACAATGAGTGGGGAGGGTGGGTGCTGGAGGAGGCAGTCTAAGTGGTCCATTGGAGATGGAGAGGAAGGGAGATTAATGCAAGTGTTCTATCACGGAAGACTCCCGGCTCTGAAATAGGGATTAGACTTGGAAGAGAGGAGAAAGGAGATGAGGACTCACTTAGCCTGGAGTGACTGGTGTGGCTGGCATGGCCTTGGTGTACTCAAATCCTGTCACTTTCAGTGACCAGCTCTCACCTGCCTCTGTCCATCCCTTCATCCCACCCTGAGCATGCACAGTTGTCTTATCATACCTGGATTGCCACTCCCGCTCCCTGCCTACCCCCTGGCTTCCAGCCATGGTCCTCTGCGCCCCCACCCTCTAAGATGCTACTGCAGGGGCCTGACCTCACTGCCCACTGACTCCCTTCTTCCAGTGAGTGAGAGGATCCCAGTGGCCTTCGGGAAAAGCAGAAAGCCTTTATCATGCACGCCTGTACCTGGGCAATCTCCATACTCTTCCTTGTCTAGTGGCCTAACTTCTGGCTGCGTCTTCCTTACAATGTGCACTTGAGCTATACGTGGGGACCTATGAATACCAGCCCTGGTGAGTGGATTTGAGATGTGTTTTTGGTTGGAATGTTTTTCTCTGCCTGATCATGATGAGCCCAGTTGTTTGTCCAGCCTCGTGTTGCATAGCTGAACTGTCTTGTTTATTTTGCATTTCTAGTTTTATAGAAGTAATTTCACCAGGGAAACTATTTTTTGAGATAAATTTTATATTTGATTTACTCTTTATCACAGTACTAAATACATCATAAATTTAAATTTTTGAATCTAATTTCCTCTTTGTAAGATATATATTGTCACTTCTACAGCTCTGGAATTTTTTTTCCAAGGCAGGGAAAGTTTTGGAAATTAAAATTTCAGCATGTCTATTTTTATTTAAGATAATTTCAATACAATATTATTTATTGTGAATGGGATGAAAAACAGGTTTTCAGCATTTCCATGTAATTCAAGGGTTCACAATGAACCTGAATCTCATTTCCTGAGGGTTTTCAGACCTTCTGAGTGACGTGGTAACAATCTCTGTCTTCCTTTTAAGTTTTTCTTTTCTCTGAGTGTGGGACCCAGGGACTCAACCTTGCTAAACTGGTACCGAATGACTGAGCCATTCATCCAGCCTGGACAATCTAGTTTAAATATATATATATATATAGTTTAAATATATATATATATATCCAGACAGGGCTTCTCTGTGTTAGAGTTGGCTGTCCTAGACTCGCTTTGTAGAACAGGCTGGCCTTGAACTCACAGCAATCCGCCTGCCTCTGCCTCCTGAGTGCTGGGATTAAAG
This sequence comes from Acomys russatus, assembly GCF_903995435.1. NCBI lineage: Eukaryota > Metazoa > Chordata > Mammalia > Rodentia > Muridae > Acomys > Acomys russatus. The sequence goes on from NW_026131667.1 coordinate 26,392, forward strand.
GTGTACGCTACCACACCCAGCCTAAAAAATACACGTGATTTTATTTTTATACTTAAAATATTTTTGCTTTTAGTTATTTGTATATGTCTGTGTGTGATTACATCTGTGTGTGATTACATCTGTGTGATAGTGTAGGTGTCCAGGGAGCCCAGAGGTTCAGGACTGTCTTGCATCTGAGCTGCAGACAGCTGTGAGTCACACACCGTGAGTGATAGGAACCAGCTGGTCCTCTGTAAGAACATTCTTCCCTGCTGCAGCCTTTGCTATGCTCTACTCCCCATTATCTGAGCAGAAACTTGGATTCACCAATTGATCGATTGATTGACGTGCATAGGCTTGCACCTTTGTGTCGTTGTGCGCACATAGAGGGCAGGGAACAACTGTGGGTGTTGGTTCTCTCCACCTGTGGGTTCCTGGGATGGGACTTGGGGGCATCAGCCTCGGCAGCAAGTGGCTTTTCCGGCTGGGCCATCTCACCGGCCTGGCCATCTCATTCTCTTCTGTACCTAACAGAACGCAGGTACAAGGCTAACACGGAGCGAGCTACCCGCGGACCTACCTCACTAGCCTGAAGTGGTGCTTCGGTTGGACTCCGTGAGCACTGAATGTGACAGGCCCTTGCTGACCTCTTCTTCACAGAATCCTCGCTCTACCAGCTGGACTCGGTCAGTAAGAGTGCCCAATGCCTTGGTCAAATACTCCTACACAGAAATGCAATGCACCTTCTTTTGCCAGCACTACTTTTCTTAGCATTTAGAGGAAAAATTTCCAAGTAATGTTGCTAAATGGGTCAGGTCAGTCATGTGTTTTCTTCGGACCAATCACTGGCCTGGAGCATCGTCACTGTGGTAAGCCATTCTTAGGTCACGTGCTTACCTCTGATGGGTAGAGGGTGTGGAGAGTTAGGGGAAGGGTCTCCAAGGAAGGTCCCTGTCTGAGAAAATCAGAAAGGAGACTAAGGATGACACCCGAAACTCCAGCCTTTATCCTCCCTCCCTCCCAAAGCAAGCGATGCATCCTTTTTCTCATGGCTGCTGGAGGGTGGGGTTTCCTGTGAAACCTCTCTTTACCCACTATTGCACAAGGACTCAGCATCTGGAAAGAGTGGATAAAACCGGCAAGGTTCTGAAGCTCAGAATTTCGGCTTAGTTCACACTCAATTATGAAGCCGTGCAAAAACAAATCTGGACTACTTCTTTGGAGATTGTGTCAATTGCAAATTCACCGGTTCATCTTTTCATTAATAAAACGGTGAAACTGACCCTGATGTGATTTTAGAGAAGGAGAAGGGGACATGGAACGTAAAGGAACAAGCCTGACCTGGCGACTTCCGAGCCTTAGGAGTGACAAAAAGGAAGATGCTGCAACGAAAAGGACAGAAAATAAGTTATTTTTTTCTTTCCGGTTGTGTAAAATATCATGTACCACGGGGAAACAATCTTCCTGAGAGACAGTCTAGTAAAATGTTAAATTTAGGGGAAGGAAAAGGGAGAAGTCATCACTGGGGCTGATGGAATGCAGAGATTATCAGCCATTTCAGACAGCTATAGTTTTACAAATACTGAAGTCGGTGCCACACAGGAGGTGAAGCCTTGTATGGAAATCACAGATAAAGGAATAAACCTGCCACCCTGCAAGATTTACTACACTGCCAGGCAAGGAACTCAAAGGTCACTCTTGAATTAAGTTACCTTTGTATGACTTTCTGTTCCGGGTGTGAAAATACACAGACTGGTGAAATCCATTAAAGCACGGGGCTGACAGCAAGAAGGGTTCATTAATTCCAAAGTGGAGGGGGGGGGGTTGCTTTCTGTTAACGCCCTGTGGGAATTCTATGGGTATGGTTTGGTTCCTGGAGCCAAATGGAGCATTAAAACAGAAGCTGGCTGTGGGAATAAAAGCGGGTACTAGACCTTCTGCCTAAAAATAGTCATTGCCTGATCAGGCCTCTGTGATAGCCAGTCAGAAATCACATTTGCCATAGCACGTAGGCTCTGCAGTAATGACACAAGAGAGGCCATGCTAGAGAGAGAGAGAGACCAGGAAGAACAAGGTGCAACAAAGGCCAGTGTCGCCGCCATCCCAGGAGTGGGAGCGGTGGAAACTGGCGCAGCTTTATTTCAAGGCTGCAGGTAGCACATAGCCGAGGGTAGACACACCATGGAGCATCTCGTTAATGTCGGAGACATGATGTCACAAAGCCCACATTTTCGCTGTGCTTAGAAGCTAGTCTAAGGCTTAGGAGCCACACTTCACCAGCGTAGGGAATTGAAGGTGGTCTGTCAGAGAGCGTTTCTCCTCAGCCCTCGCTGAGGGTGCGATCACTCTATTGAGAGTGTGTACCGCTGGTACAGAGAGGCAGACGTCGGGCTCGAAGCTGGACGCAGGACATTTGTGTAAGAAGAGGACTCAGTCTTTGGTAGCACCTTGTACAGACTCGAGCCTTGACCCGGGTCCTTTTTACAGCGGGAGGCAAAGCTCAAGTCGGTAGAATTTCACTTTTCCGCATCTTACCCCTGGGGTAGTTCTGCGCATGCCCAGGCCCAGGCCTGCTGGGAAGCAAAAAGCCAGGATAAGAACCTTGTGATCCATATCTGAAGGACCGTCCAGGAGACCTGTGAAAGGATGCTATCTCTTTTTAAGTGGGTATTGTGTAGTTAGCTCAGTCTCTCTGTGGGGTGCTGTCTGTGAATGTAGCCTGTACCATGCGTACCGTTTGTAGTGTAAGTGTGACTGGTGGCAGGCGGCAGGCCCTCTATCTCTGGCTCTGTCAGGCCACGCCAGTGGTTACAGACAAGGCCAGCAGTCCCCTGCAGGCTCTGTGTCCTGTCTGCTGGTTTGGGCAGGCTCCAGCGGCCTCACTGCTTTCTGGCTCCTCTGGGTCTTTATGCTCCAACGCTCTGAGGAATTTGTCTCTCACTTGCAGAATTCTCCCTGTGAATCCCCTTTCTCTTTCCCAGACTTGTCTACTCCACAGAGAAGGCATCCAGGCTGCAGACGCGTCCTGACAGTTGGTCTGGGTGTTGTGTGGCATGTGTTTATGCACGCATGCGTGCGTGCGCGTGTGCAAGTGCTTGCAGAACTTGAAAGCACAGGCACCCGTCATCTTTCAGCATCAAGCCCACTGTATAGCCATGCTAGGCAATATTTTGAGTGCGTCATTCTAGACTTTTCTTTCACATACATATGCAAATACATGTAGATATTCATGAATGGTCATTTACTTTAAAAACGCCATATGGAGGATATGTTCTGTGTACTGCCTGTGACCAGCTTCCCCACCCCCCACTTCAAAATGATCCATACGTGTCATTTCATGCCAGTAACAAATATCCACCTGATAATTTTAAGTCCTCACGTAGATGACGTGTTCTTATTTACTAGCTGTGCTGGTTGGTTTTGTTGTTAGCTTGACACTAACTAGCTGTGACTACTACAGCAGCACATTCCAGTGTAACAAGAGCGCTCTAAATTTAGCATCTGAGCTTGCGCCATCCCCTGGCTTGTCAGTCCCAGCATCTGCATGTCTTGAGATTCCATACTCCAAGTTTTAAAAAGCTTAAAAAGAGGGAACAGGGAAACCACCACCTCAACGAAATGTCTCCTGTTAATACAGTGTAAGAAGGAACTGTCACCAATAAGTACTCGACCTGGTACCTGTAGACAATATTTCATTATTAAAACCCACAATATTATTTTATGGGGAATTCTGGATTTTTTTTCACAGACTTGTAATGTCTACCACATTATAATGTGAATGCACTGGATTACACTGAAAATCAGGAGATTGCAAGTTCAAGTTCTTCTCTCTGTATAACCTTCGAATACATGCGAGTGTGTACGTGCCTCTCTGTGCCTGGTTTCCTGTTGGCAACATTAGGGTAATATAACTTCCAAGCCTACCTGAGAGGACTAGGGGAAATCAACCTTTTTAATTAGCGAAGAACATCCTGCAAACTCCGAAAAAAATGTGACACTCACAGAGGCTGGCACTGCACTCGCCTTCGGGAAACACTGTTTTAGAAGCACAGCTGTTCGAGCAAGGAAATGGCAAGCCGGGAATCATGTGATTAATGGGGCTGAGCAAATCTGTGATAACAGTACACTCATTGGACTTGGCGGGATGTCCTTCTAAAGAAGGTTAGTATTTTATAATACATCTTTTCATCCTTTTAAACTCCTGTGAGTTGGCATTATTACCACAGCTTCCAGATGGACAGTTACCACAGGGATAACGTATGGTTAGTTCAGGGGCCCAGGACCGTCTGTGCGCTCGGAAAGAGAAGGGGCGCGGGGGATGAATGATTGAGGTCACCTCATTCAATCCTGCTGGTTCACTCAACGAACATTGAGACTCCATTACGTGTCAGGAGCTGACCTCAGGACTCAGGAGAAGAGGAAAATAAAACATGCTAACTGTAACTGAGCTGCAGACACAGCCATGAAACGGATGGCACTCGCATGACAAACATTGCAAATCGCTGTGTTCATAACAAAACATCCATAAAGTCTCAAAAACGAGATGGTGCTCTGCTTGTAGGAATTCAAGACTTTTACTGGCATGAAAGATGTGCAGTGGGCTGAAGAAATGTTCAAGGGCCAGTGCTATGTGGGGCTAATAGTTTATGCAAACCAGAAGATTAAGAGGTGTGGAACTAAAAAAACCTCAAAACAACAACAAAAACAAGTGTGCTACATACAAGGGGTGCTGAGAATTGTGGGTCATTTTCATCCGTTCTCATCTCTAAATTGTGGGTGTGTGGGTGTGGTGTGTGTGTGTGTGTGTGTGTGTGTTGTTGTGTGTGTGTGTGTGTGTTGTGCATGTACACATGTGTGGAGGCCAGAGAACACTTGCAGGAGTCAGTTCTTCCTTTTCCTAATGTGAGTTCCAGAGATGAACTTGGGTCACGGTCTCAGCAGCACGAAACTCTCTACCACGCACCCTCTCACTGGCCCCACTCTCTTTCTTATTCATATGCTGTTTATTTTTTTAGAAGCACATATTGGTAGTAGAAAAACTAAACTCAAAAACCACTTTAATTGTACCCTACCGGCCAATTGCAGTGCCTGGGGACAGACTCTGGATTAAATTCTGTGTAGCGACCATGCATCCACACATGTCTTCGAGAAGGCCCCTGAGAGAGACATACCATGGGAGACTGAACCTGGCCTTGAATGGAAAACCGGCACTCCAGGTAGGAAAGGTGCTGCTTCTTGGCAAAGGAAACCTTGGTGGGCATTGATCCAAGTTATCTAAAGCCTTCCAGGCACTATGCTGCCGCAGCCGGAGCCGGAGCAAAACTATAAGGCATATCATGTACCCTGAGTCCAGGTGCCCCGTCCTGAAGCCGGGATTTGATTGAGAAGATGGATAGTATGAGCTGGTTGGTTTCTCAAGGGTTAGTGAGGAGCAAGATGTGGTTGAGCAGATTCTCAGAGAGAGGGAGAGAGGGAGAGAGAGAGAGAGAGAGAAGAGGGAGAGAGAAGAAGAGGAGAGAGAGAGGGGAGAGAGGGAGAGAGGGAGGGAGGAGAGAGAGAGGAGAGGGAGGGGAGGAGAGAGAGAGAGGGAAGAGAGGAGAGAGAGAGGAGAGATGAGAGAGGAGAGGATAGAGAGAGGGGAAGAGGGAGAGAGATAGAGCGAGAGGACGAAGAGGAGAGGAGAGAGTAGAGGGACGAGAGAGAGAGGAGGAGAGAGGGAGAGGGGGGGGAGAGAGAGAGAGAGAGAGAGAGAGAGAGAGAGAGAGAGAGAGAGAGAGAGAGAGAGAGAGAGAGATTGGACAGGCATCTCCTGGACCACAGTGAGCTGCTGTAGAGGAATGGCCCTGGGGAAATCGGGGTCGTTCCAGAGGGCAGCATACTGAGAAGCTGGTCCTGTGTCGGGCACAGGATGAAGGGCATAAAGTCTCCTGCAGATTGGCTAGACGCTTGCACCAAAGGAGCAGCCACCACACCCCTACATGTCTTTAGGACAGCTGGCTCTTGGGTGACTTCTTCTCCATCTTGTGGTCCAGCTCTGCACAGGTTCCTGCTGCTGTCTTGCCAATGGAATCTGAGTTAAGTCTTGGGTTACTGGGTGTGGATGGCTTGTTGGAAAGGGGAAACCTTACGTGGAACAAAAGGCATTGTGGTGGTATTGACCTCCTTAAAAATAACAGAGGTCTGGCCCCTCATCATTAGGTTCCTAGACCGCAAGAATACACAGAATCTGGCCAAGGCGGGAGAGGATGGCACACAGAGACTTCCTGCCCTTTCACTGGACTGTTGATTAAGTAGGTGGCGCGAGAGGATGCCATCATATGAGGTGCCAAGATGTCACTTACAACCGCTCTAAAAAGGTGACACCGCCACCAAGCTGGCTGGGGAACATCTGCAGGGAGATTCTCCTTCCGAGGCAGGTCACGTTAAGACTGGAGTCCATGGAGCAGGAAAGCTAGTATAGGACCCACATGTGTTTTATATTGAGCACGTTAACCAAATCCCCATTTTTAGATGTTAGTGATTCTTGCTTTAAATGTTTAACTTTACCAGCAGGTTTCAGTGCACACGTTTTTGAATATGCCTTCTGGAACTTGTCAGGCAGTTTTAAGATAAAGGTAGTAATCATATGTATGGTAGATTAGGGTGACCGCAGTTGCTTCATTTCTCTCTCTCTCTCTCTCTCTCTCTCTCTCTCTCTCTCTCTCTCTCTCTCTCTCTCTCCTCTCTTTGAATTAGGTGGGTTCTGTGATTTGTTTGAAAAGGAATACTCTGGAATGTGTCAAGGCACTCTGGGGTCTAAGCTCTAAAGAATGTGAACTTCTACTTCCTGTGTCTTTGAATGGCTGCCCCTGGAAACAAGCCAGTGTTCTGAGCGAAACCCAACCCACCACAGAAGCCTGCCGTGGGTACTTCAGCCAGCATCCCTAACAAAGCATCTGTCTAGCCAATAACCACCAGCAGCTGCCAGTTAAGACTTCAGGTAGCTCCGAGTCAGACCAATGCCTTCCCGAACCTTACTAGGGACCACCCACAAGCCCAGGAACGCATTGCATCCTGAAGGAAAATAACTTGTAGCCTGAAGCTCAGAAAAACTTTTTTTTTCAACCTAGAAAAGATAAATGGAGTTAGCCTCAGTAACAAATTGTCAAAGTAATCACCTTGGCTTTCCTGCTAATGAATAGAAAAAGGAAAAGTTTCAAGGAGACTATGACGGGTGGTGGGTTGAATAGGAGAGAACTCTGTTTAGAGATAGGGGAAATGGCAGCCTAGATGACATGGAAGTAAAAAGCTGAACAATACTGTTACCAGTGGCTATGACAAAATATGAAATCTGCACCTAACGGACTGATGGTTTTGGCAAAAAAAATTATATATAATATCAGTTGTGTGTTCATCCGTCGTGTGTGCAACATCAGAGATCTAGACACTTAAAGAAGAGGCCAAACAGACTTGCTTAGTTTCAAGCTGAATTTCAAATGGAGTAAATGCAACACTGACTAGAAAGAAGAGGAACTGTTTCTCACCTGCAGCAGCTCCCAGGGGATGATTCTAAAACACATCACACTGAAAAGAGCATCCTCAGGATGATCAACTGTTACTCAGCAGGAGTCTTTTTTGTTTGTTTTGTTTTAATTGGTCCTTTAAGGTTTAAGATAATATGTTTTTATCTATTCACCTCTCCTCCTGAAGTCTTAAGGTCACCTGTAACCTTCCCTGGTGAACAGAAGGTATCCTGGAAAGTCTGCAGTGCATGTCTCGGAGCATTGCTGCTAAACAAAAAGGTAGCTCAGAGCATCGAGACTGATTCCTGGTTCCTCAGCTCTTGGACTCTTGGCTCAACTGACAATCTATATTGTTAAGAGACCCTGCTCTCTGCCTAATAAGTCACTGAGTGAATAACTGAAGGCTGGAACACCTTTAAAAGACTTGTACGCTTGAGCTGAAGAGGTCAGGGGTAACAAGAATGGAGAGGTGTTAGGGACCTCCTCCAACTACACCAGGCTGCAAAAAAGCAGAACACATACTCGATGCAAGTCCAGGTTTTATGCAAAGAGAGATGACTTGAACGAAGGAAATAAGAAACCAAGGAAAAAAGCCAAGGCCCCTAGAAAACCATTTCCAGGGAAAAGTAATTTTAAAAACTGGCATTATGCACCCAGGTGGATTTTATAATTGCTACAGTCAGGGTTTGCCATGTGTCTCTCATTTTTTCCACTTGTTGAATAGGGATATTATTGTGGTTGTTATGCCTGTTAGATATGTATGCTCTCTGTCTCCACCCGTTGTGTGTGTGTGTGTGTGTGTGTGTGTGTGTTTGTGTGTGTTATGTGTGTAACCTCTTTGGTTGACAGGTATTCAAGAGAGAAACACACACATGCACACATGGCTTTATTCACACTTATAGCTGATGTCAACTGTAAACCTTTGAATATTGAACGTGAACTTGAAGCCATAATAACATGAGATTTTCTGGAAAAGGTGAGAGTGACCAAGGACAAGCAAATAACTATTGTATGTGGAAAGTTTAAATGATATGTGGTAGTGGCTAAATTATGGTAGATTAGAGGGTCAACTTTTTTTAAAAAATATTTTTTCCTGTCTTCTCCTCTGTACCTAGCTGCCTAGAATAGCCAGCTATAGCAGAAGTGATTCTGCCATTTGGGTGGTTACTGTGTCATTGACATGCATGTTGGACAATGTGTTCAGTGCATGTTACCACAGCTCTGTGCACATGTGTGTTGAAGACATAGGTAGATGCTGAGTCTTTCCCTCCACCTTAGTCATTAAAACACAGGCCCACTGAATCTGAAGCTCATCAATTCTGATGGGTTGTCTGGCCAACGGGCATCAAGAACCAGCCTATCTCTCCCTGTGGCACCATCCATCCCAGAGCTGAGCTGAGGCACACTACAATGCCCTAGGTTTTATGTGGGCCTGGGGATCTAAGCTCAGGTACTTTGTTTGCTTGCAGGCACTTTCCGAACCACTCCCGTACCCAGAACGTAATGGAACAGCGTCTATACCACAATTCCTGAAGACTGTGTTCCTAATGACCCCAGCTGCCCCTTCAGAAAGTTCCAACCATAGAGGGGTCACATGCAATGTCCCAAGCCTCGTGGCATCTGAAGAGCGCCCATGGGAGGGCATGGAGACTGCTTGGGTGGGAGCCCCCTCAAGGGCTCTGGGGGATGAGGTGGCTTCTTCTGCAACTGCTGACGCTATTGAAAGACACGAGCCTGAACTTCACATGGGTAAAAACTCTCACTCTGTAAGACATCCTTCGAGTTGTCCCTCTAAGGTTTAGGTAGTTTGTTACCTAGTAAAGATGGTTGGAAATGTGTGTGTGTGTGTGTGGTGTGTGTGCGCGCCTGTGCGTGTGTGTGTACACATGTGTGTGTACGCTCATGTATGTACTACATACACGTACACAAATGTACACATAGGTGAGAGTCCTTGCAAGTCCGTAAAAGGGGCGGAAAACACAATGCAATACAGACACATGAACATGGGGAGGCAATTAGGGTGGGAAGTTATCAGGGGATTGTCAAAGCTGCGGCCACGCTGCAGTCTGCTGACTGACTGACAAACATTAAAATGGCTGGCATGCCTACTTTCCGTGGGTGCTTGAGAAAGTCAACACCTTGTGTCAGCTAACTGGAATAAACTTTTAGGAAAGTGGCTTGTGTGATTGTAAATATAACTCATGTGTCCTTGTGTTCCAGTTTCTCCTGAATATTGCAGATAGATATAGTTTACATATGTACACACATCTACGCCCATAGATTTACACATATACCTAGATACATAGGGCGTTATACCAATACATACACACACACACACACATACACACACACCACATACACACACACACACATCATACACCACACCCACAACAACAACACACACACATTACACACACAACACACACACACAGACACACACACACACACACACACACACATACACACACATACACATACACACACACACACACATCACACACACACACACACACACATACACACACAACACACACACACCACATACACACCACACACCACACTACACACCCACATACACACACACACACACACTACACACACACACATACAGAGATATACATGTATATACACAGATACATATGTTCTCTTAGATACATACATTCTATTGCTTGGGAGACATCACGGCCATGGTAACATCTTACAAAGGAAAAATTTAGCTGGGCTGGCTCCCGGTTCAGAGGTTCAGTATATTATGGCCACAGTGGAAGCATGGTGCTAGAGAGGCAGTTGAGTCGCAGATCTAGATCTGCAGGCAGCAGGAAGAAGAGTGTGACTCTGGGCCTAGCTTGAGTATTAGAAACCTCACGCCTACCCACAGCAACGTTTTCCTCCAACAAGGCCATGCCTCCTATGAGTGCCACTCCCTATGAGCCTTCGGGGCTATCTCAAACTTCACACATGCCTACACACACACATACATAAATGCACACACACACATATGCATACAGAGATATAATATATACATGCCTAAAACATACATACTAGGCACCATGCCTTTACATACATACAGATTCACACATATATCTACACACACATCTATGCATATACATATACATAGGTACATGCAGATGTACACACAATAGGTACATGTGCATGTACACACATACACCGAGATATCTATATAGAGACATAGTGGCACCTACATAAACACATGCATATATCCCACATTGACATATACATACACATAATAGACACACCGGATATATAATCACCTGCATTAAGTATACACACAGAGATACATAATATACACCTGTGATGAAAAGACTCACGCAGCATTCTCTGTTATTTAAACTGAAGGCAGCCCAGCCTTATCCTAAGTGCTAAGGTGACTAGTTTGGTTTCTGTTGCTGACCAAAACTGACTTGAGGAAGAAGAAGTGTTCACTCGCTTACAGGTTACATGGAAGGAGCCAAGGCAGGAACTGAGGCAGAGAGCACAGAGGAACGCCACTTACCGCCCTGCTCTTCCTGGCTTGCTCAGCTACCTTCCGCAGACGCTCCCGGACCACCCCCAGGCGTAGCACCGCCCACAAGACTGGGTCCTTCTGCATCAATCATTAGTCAAGAAAATGCCACACACACTTGTCCACGGAGCAGCTTGATGGATGCTGTTCCTCAGCTGAGGGTCCCTCCCGCAGGTGATCTGG